>NW_022883359.1:0-238479 GCF_011952255.1 Bombus vosnesenskii | reverse complement strand
TTTTGAACACTATCAAATATTGTAAAATTGTTATATTTAAGATTAACGAAATAACTTTTGTACCATTACATGCAGAAAATCGGTTCATAGCGATCCCAATATTTTGTAGCAAATACGCTTCCTCGCAAGTTTTTCAAAAACCTTCGTTGGCGCGATCAGACAAACCCCGATGGACTAATGATGGAGATAAAGATGTGGCGGCACTCGACGACAATTTATATCGCCGAAGTGCTTAATGAGCAAATTGTAAGAGCTTCAATCTTGGAAAGTCACGGCTGGAGTTCAGAGCCAAATCGTAATTAGTATAAACCACGTGTTCAAAAATAAATTCTCTTTTTATTTTTTTATATTTTATTTTTCTTTTTATCTGAGATTTCTTTTTCTTATTTTACGTGACACGAGTTTGGTTCCCGGTTGCCGCCACCTTGTCGGCGGCGTACTGGTAAAACTATGAACTAGTGACATATGAGAGTGGCGACTCGAAGTGGAGAAGTAAACTGCCAGTGAATGTATTGAACATAGAGCCGAACTCAGTTGTAAATCTGGTACATTTTGGAAAATGCGAATTAAAAAAAAAAATGTTTAGAGAATAAGGTTGCTAAATACTATGAAACGTAATTTATTTGATACGCACGCATAACGATAAAAATAATGAACAATAAAATAAATGTTGTTATTTCTATACTCAGAGGTAGGATCATAATAATTATTATTTTATTGAATGGATAAATCTATCACACCTTCTGAGCCAAAAAGAAAGACCTTTATTGCATGCTCTTACAAAAACGAGGGGTAAAAACAAAAAGGCATCTTAAGCCTATCGATTAAATCTATCGATTGTAACTAGGACTATCTTCTGTTACTATTTCTTATAACTAACGCATTTGCATATGGATGGCGAGCACGAATTCACGTTGTCGTTTACAACACCCCCTCTCAACGGAATTCGAATGCTCGTCAAACCAATGGTCTTTAGGTGAACACTATGACTTGGCTTGCTCAAGCTTTTCGTTAGTAAATCGGCTGGCATCTCATTTGTGGGCATATAGCGAATTCCAATGATTCCTTTTTGGAAAATTTCACGAATATAATGATGGCAGATGTCTATATGTTTCGTGTGACCGTGGAACACTGGATTTTGAATTCACTTGGCTGCATTCTGGTTGTCACAATATATTTCGATTGCTCTTTCTTCAGCGATCATATCAAACTTGCTTAGAAATCGTCGCAAGTATACGGCTTCTGGAGTGGCTTCTGTTAGTGTCATGCATTCTGCTTCGGTGCTGGAAATTGCCACACCTTTTCGCTTTCTAGATTCCCATGATATAGCACCATTCGATAGTTTGAATATGAAGCCAGTTCTGGATTTTTTATCATCAATATCAACCCCCCCCCCCTCCCCAGTCGGATTCGACATATCCTGTTATATCATCACCAATATCCCTGAAACACGGACCAATGTTAGACGTTCCCTTAAGGTAACGTCAGACCCTTTTGGCGGATAACCAATGACTTTCCTTTGGGTTGTTATTAAAACAACTTAGTACGCTCACAGCATACATTATATCGGGTCAGGTAGCTATGACGACATACATTAATGATTCGATCAATGGCTGATAGATGTTGATCGAATCAATTTCAGGTGAATCGTCATCTTTGCTTAAATTTATTTTTGCTTCCAATGGGGTAGTTGCGATTTTAGCATCTTCAAGACCGAATTTCCTCACCATATCTGTAATATATTTCCTCTTGACTTATTTTTACCTCTTTGATCTCTTCATTTTGATAAATGGCCCAAACAAAAATTCAATTTTCCAAGATCTCTTATTTCGAACTTTTCCATTAAATTTTCTGTTAAGTAAGTAAACAACATATATCTATTAGTGGCTATTATTAAGTCATCCACATAAACTGCCAGTGTGAGGATTTTATCTCCATCTCTTATTGAATAAACACAAGGATCTTCTTCAACTTGATTAAGGGGAAGTTCTTTCAAGCAGCCATTTAATTTATCAAACCATTGTTTACCGGATTGCTTCAATCCATATAAAGATTTCTTTAGATGGTATATATAATCTTCCTTGCGCGGTACTTCAAAATATTTGGCTTGATGCATCTAAATATTTTCATTCAGATCACTATAGGTATATGCCATGGTTATATCCAATTGATATAAATCCAATTTTAATATAGCAGCTAAGGCCATTATAACTCTAATGGAAGTTAATCGTGCCACAGTAGCGAAGGTTTCATTGTATTTAATACTTGGTTTTTTAGCAAAACCTCTCGCTACTAACCTAGCTTTTCTGCGTTCAACTTTTCCATTTTCATTGTATTTGGTCATTAAAACCCATTTTGATGCAATTGCAGATCTATTTACTGGACATTTTACTAATTCCGAAGCGTTATTTTTGATCAAGGCGTCATGTTACGTCGCGTGAAATGGTCCGTGCGACGTCCTTCACTGTCTGACCGTCAAGGCCCAATCCTCTTTCGACAGACCCTCAATAAACTTAAGGCCCCACCATAAACCGAATCTTACTAGCTTGCAGGAACCTTTAATCCTGCAAGTATTTTCGGTTTATACCTGGTATTTAAAACTGTCTTTAGGTTTATTGCACGTTCTTACAGATTACGGAGAAAGCGAATGGGTGTTTAACGGAAAAGCAGGTTTTTCCTATGCACAAGGTCACCCCCGAGTCACGTCGGTAGGAGGCTTCCTCCTCCAATCTTCACTTATTAATATTGGCTATAACCAATGGGCATCACGGATCGTTACCCTCACTGTTCTAACGAAAGTGTGAACAACGAATCCACGTTCTTAGTTCAAAAGACACATCCACTCCGAGCTTTCCTCCGTAATCACAAAAGAACGAACGTCACTGATCCCCTAGACTACAAAGCAGTCACTACATCTCTATACTTCTTCTACGACATCAGCAGTGTCAACTCTACGTCTCCTCTATTGCTACTTCAACTACAACAAGAAACTCAACTGTAAGGGCCTTGCTCTATTCCCAAAGAATATTGTGCATGTATATCGCATCTTGATACGCCAAATCATCGTCTACGACTTATATCATACGAAACGGTGTAACTCTTGAGTGTATTAAGTGTTGGAAATATAAATTTTATAACCCTGTTAATCGCAGCATTATACCACCTCAACCACCCCTATTATCTCAACGGAAATCAGGGAATCGATCTATTCGCGGCGTCGATTATTATAATAGTAACGGGAATTTACGACTCCCGTTGACGTGTTTCCTCGCGATTGCGTCTCCCTGTGATTGATCGAAAATACACGTCATGTTCCTCTTTCATGGCTTCTTTCCATTTTTCTGCATGAGGTCCAGATAATAATTCATCTATTGACTCAGTCAAATCATCATTGACTAATTGTACCGTTTCATGATCAATTGGGACAGTCTTATAAATTTTCCTTGGTCTACCGACATTTCCTGTTTGCATTATGTGTGTCCTTCCTTCCCCCCTCCCCTCTTGACCACAGATCTATCTTGAACATAATTTTCATTTTGATTTATGTTTTCACCATCATCATGTTCTTCCTCATGAATCTCTTCTGTGATTTCTTCGTCAAGTTCTTGACTTATCAGTTCATATTTAAATTGTTCAAGTTTATTTTTAATTTTATCATTGTGGTACTCAATATTTCTTAAGAAAGAAACATCTCTACTTATTAAGATTTTTCTTTTACTTGGATCCCATAGTCGAAACGCTTTTGATTCATCGAAATATCTTGCTTCAAATTTACTTTTATCGGGCCATTTATTTAATACATAGGCTTCGGTACCAAAAATTTTAAGGTGATTCACATTTCGTTTCCTTTTGTGCCAAATTTCATATAGTGTTTTACCATGACCTGTTGGGCACCTATTCCTAATGTATGATGCCGTATTAATAGCTTCTGCCCAAAATTGGATAGGTAACTTTGACTGGATCAGCATGCATCGTGCCATCTCCACGAGTGTTCTATTCATTCGCTCAGCTACTCCATTTTGCTGAGGTGTGTGGGCAGTTGTAAATTTCCTGCAAATACCACAATTTTCCAATTCATTTGTGAAATACTATCCCAAATATTCCAAACCATTATCAGTTCTGAGGGTGTTACGCCGCCTAAAACATCTGCACGCCAGCCCGCGCGACCGGACAACAACCGGCCTGCGTAACGTCACTTCGACCCTCAATAAACCTAAGGACCCACCATAACTTTCACTTCCCTGTATTGTTTCGCCATGTGTCTTCAATCCGTTTGTCTTGAAGAATTTCTAAAGCTTAAAAATATTGGGTTTATTAGGCGCACTTAAAACACGGAGAAAGCGGGTATGCGCCCATTAGGAAAATCCGAATAGCCCTCTAATAAAACAAGCTGGGTTTTCTTCACGAATACGGTCATCTATCCACCACGACGGTAGGAGACTTCCTACTCATCCCTTCGAGCAGTAGTGCAGGTCATGACCAATCAACACCGTGGTTCGTTACCCTCACTTCTCCTAACGAAAGTGGGAACAACGAATCCGCGTTCTTTAGGCACAGGGGCCACCCACACCGAACTTTTCGTCCGTATTAGAAAAAGAGCGACAGTCAGTCTAAAACTAACGCCTAATGCGGCAGTCTACACATAGCGCGAGAGTCGCATACTTCACGCAAACCTTTTGTCGGTTCTCGGTGTTGTCGAACTTACATCTCCTCTCCTAAATATATTATAGTGCTACGTCTATTAATACATTAACTTCCATTATAAGAGCCCTGCTCTAGCGTACATATCTATCGCATCTTCGTGCGACAAGTTGTTATCTATCTATCTATGCTCATCAGTGTAATCTAAGTGAGCGATTGGTATAATCGTAACGGGAATTTACGACTCCCGTTGACGTCTCTCCTCGCGATTACGTCTCCCCGCAATTGGTCGAATTTACAGAGGGTTTTTACCTTGTTACCCGTTTGCCTTTCAACTAAAGCTCTAAATCTCCAAAATGAACTTTCAACTTCATCTTTTGTCTTAAGAATATACACATATACAAACCTTGATGTGTCATCGATAAAGGTGGCAAAATACTTTGCTTCTGTTAGGGAAGTGATACATTTACACTGTACATGAGAGTGTGTGTGTAAGGGCCAGAGGGCGTCCAGGTCTTAGTTGAGACAAAAGACTGCTGTTAGAAGATTCTGTATAGTCGGTTGGCGACAAGCGTGCGTGCAAGACGTTCTTCAGAGTGTAATATAGATGTATAGCTGTTGTGTGTGAAATATAGTCAATTATTTGTATTTCCAAATCCTCGAATTTCCTTAACAGCTCCACCCAAAGATGTTTGTCTTATAGGGCCACATACATCAGAATGTATCAGTTCTAATTCTTCCAACATCTTTAATTCAGATCTTTTTGGCACTGGGGTTGTTGCCTGTTTGCCTTTCAAACATATATCGCAAGTATTCATTTTACTCAATCTTATATTAGGTAGACCATTTACCATATTTTTATTTATTAATCTCCGAAGATCAGATTCATTTAAGTGTCCATATGGATAGCGCCAATCCATAAGTGTATTTCTGTTTTCATATACCATACCAATATATTCGGATTTTGTATCTACAATATATATGTCGGATTAACATTAGAATTTAAGGCGCGTAACGATTCTTCGTTTGAATTAGCCATCGTTTTACAAAACAGAGATTATATTTACGCGTATATACAAGATTTTACAAAATATTATGAATGTTGTGTTTAATGAATAATAAGATTAACAAACGATTAGATTAACTAATGATTAGATTAACGAATAATAAGTTTAACGAATAACGAGTTTAACGATTAATAAGTTTAACGAATAATAAGATTAACGGATAATATGTTTTACGAATAATAAGTTTAACGAATAATGAGATTAACGAATAATAGGTTTTACGAATGATAAGTTTAACGAATAATGAGTTTAATAAATGCTATTAATAATGTTCTTGGGTTCAAACGAATCCACGGTCAACGAGATAACTCTTTACTATGCGTAGAATAATTTTAGACACAAAAAAATACGATTGCTGAGTCGCTCGGTAAACTGCTCGATGTATCACTTTCCAAGGCGATCACACGAATGATGATCTGATGAAAATCTTTCTCGCTGTACGACTGCATTTGTTTGTTATATGCTCGCTGGAAGCGTCGAGGAGGTTCCAAACGCCGTTACTAGGCAGTTTCTGTCTGGAGTTTGATTCCTAATACAACGTGTGTCCCATTATATCGACATCTCCAAAGTAGAATTCTATGTGATTTTTAGGAAGAACTATACAACCGATCCATACCTTCGTCAAGCAAAAAGTTCATCCCGTGACCGTGACTACATTCGGCGACCAGTTGTCACCTCGAATCCACTTTCGCTATCACAAATATCGAGCAATTACAATCAGATTGAATGACAACAATTGCTTAATTACAGCTATGATAAAATCTAGGCTAAAACATTAGAAGACTTTCCCAAAATTGCAAAGGGAAGGCTCCGGTTTTCCTTTCGTCTCCGACATATAAATCCCTTTTACGAATAGCAGTAATAACGACTTCATCATTCTTTCCAAATATTGTAGCCCTTCTATTTGTAAATACAATTCTTTTTCCATTTGCTGTAACTTTTGATACTGAGATCAAATTTGCTTTTAATTCTGGCACGTATAAAGCGTTTTCAAATCTAAATTTCTCAAGTTTGTTTCTTATACAACTAAATAATATTTCAGTACCCTTACCTTTGACTTCAGTTAATATGTCATTCTCTAATTTTACTTTCTGATTTCTGACTGGCTCTATGGATTCAAAACAGTTTATGTCACAGCACATATGTGACGTAGCACCGCTGTCAATGCACTATTCCATCGGTGGTTCCATGTTTATATTCAATGAAATATCAGTAACAATACTATTTTATGCTGATTATCTTCATCCTGAATATTGGAAGCACGCAAGCATTGTTCAATTTTGGGTATTTCAGGAACTTGTACTAGTTGAGCTTTATGATCATCGTTTTTCTTCTTCAAACACTGATTTGCCTTATGTTTACGTTTGTGACAATAAAAACATTCGATGTGTTTTACTTTGTTAGCTTTAATAAATCCATTTTTATTTTAAGAATTTCTATTTTTATCATAGCTTTTGTGTTTATTTGAATCTTCCACTTGCAGAGCTTCTTGGTAATCTTTTACAGCATTTGAATTATGACGAGAATCAGCTTCTTCTAATAATTTTATCTTAAGCGCATCTGGAGTAGGTAATTGGTCCCGCGATTCGATTGCACATCTAAAATTTACGTATGTGTTCGGGACGCTATATAATAATAGGATTGACAATAAATTATCAGCGATTGGAATATCCATTTCTTTTAATTTATCCACGTGACTGAAATAATTATTTAAGTGATCGTATATATTTTCACTACCGGACATTTTCGTGAATAATAATTACTTTAGGAGCGTAGCTTTTCTTGCTTCACATGACATAGCTCACTCGAACTTATGGTAAGAATAACATCGGCTCTGACTTTACCATCCCTTTTATTCCATAAAGAGGCTTCATCCACTGCTTCAGGTTTAATTATTGAACCATTTGCATATTTCCACAAGTCATCTTTAATGAGTATTGCCTCTATTTGTAATTTCCATGTGTCGTAATTTACTTTGTTTAGCTTTTTAATACTTAAACTCGCCCCGCTCGACATTTGTTTCTTTTTTTTTTCTTTTGACAACTGTATTATCACGCAAGCAATTATTGTATACTCGATAAAGCGCCCTTATGATATTCAACACTGAATCATCGATCACGCACCCATTTCTTTTGTTTTTAGGTTATCTTCTGCGCTCCTCAATATTATTACTATTAATAACATTTTCAATAAAATAATAACTAATTATTGCACCTGGGCCCGTAACCTGTTGCTATTTCTATACTCAGAGGTAGGATCACAATAGTAATTATTTTATTGAATGATTAAGTCTATCACACCGTTCTGAGCCAAAAAACCTTCATTGCACGCTCTTACAAAAACTAGGGATAAAAACAAAAAGGGGGAGATTGGAGTGGGCGTTCCACAACCCCTACAATTGGACTAGGAGACTGGTAGAAAATCCGTTGATCTGGTACAAAAGAAAGAGGGAGACCAACTATCATACGATGCAGATCCTTACGGGACTCGGCATCTTTAACTGGTACCGTCACAGGATTGGTAAAGAGTCGTACACCAGTTGTTGGGATTGTGGAGCGGTGCTGGATGATGTCGAGTATGTGCTCTTTTGGTGCCCTAGATGGATAGTGGAGAGAACGGAGTTGGAGGCCGCGGAGGAACAGTTGTGGAATAAGTCTTATGCATTCTGTACAAAGGCGATGAAATGCCGGCTGTTTAACGAAAGGGAGATGGAGGTTAGAAGAAGAAGAAGGGAAGGAAGGAGGAGAAGAAGGACCAGAGATGAGGAGAGAAGATAGATAAAGATTGGGTATGTTGTGTAGAGGCCAACCCGAAGTAATGTCGAATGACTGTACCAGGTTTGTACCTCGAGTACCGTAGCAGAGAGAGAATGAGGAGGGGTTTTTAGTGGGTATGGTGATGTCATCTGGCCGAGTCCCACATAACATGGTGACGCGGGTCACTGGTTATGCGAAATAGCATTTTCCCCTTCTCGCGCAAAAAAGGGCACACAATATCAAATTGAGGAAACGATCTGAAGTGCACACTGTGCAGTAGGGGGTACGAGTTACGGACTAATCATGTCATGGCGTCTCTAGCCTGCTCTACGCTCAGCAGGATAATACGGAAAGAGGCAACTAGAGGGAGAGCACCCTGAAGGTGGTTCAGATAAATTTAAATAGGAGTAGGCTTGCCCAGGACCTGATGCAGCAGCTGGCCTGGGAAGGGCGCGTCGATGTAGTCATCATATCTGAACCAAATAGACAGCTCCCCTTTTAGTACAAGGGGGATGCATCTATCTTGGCAACCAGATTTAATGGCCTTCACCCTAGCGAAAATACGCTGATCGAAGAAGAGGGGTTTGTCGGGATCAAGATAGGGGAAGTGTACTGCGTGAGCGGTTACTGCTCACCCAATGATCAGTACTTAACTATGATCAGTACACTGAGAGGCTCGACATATCCATCGGGACAACTGCGAGGAGGTGCAATGAAGTGAACATGGTTGGTGATTTCAATGTGAAATCCATAGTATGGGGTTGCCCTAAGAATGACAGAAGGGAAAAGACGCTGACGGAGGCTCCTATTGGGATCCTGGATGGCTTTACATTTCAGAGAGGCTCGAAGAGGAGTTTCCTGGATATAATGAACGCGAGCAGTAAGCTCCTCGAGAAGCATAAGCGTTCTGGGATCCTTGGAGAATGCAGTACTTCGGATCACAGATACGTTTTGCACGAGTTCAGAGGAGGCGCCAATTATAGAAGGAAGAAATGTTTTAAATATTCGACGAAGGACGTTATGCTCGAAAAGTTTTTAAGTAGTTTCGACGACAAGAAAAATAAATTATTGAAGGATCAGCCCAGGGAGACGATAAAACAAGAGGATTACCTATTACCACTCAATAAAGTATTTCCCCCTAAGGGAAAAGAAAACCAAATTATTCGTGGAACGACGAGATAGCGTGGCTTCGGGGGGGGGGCTTAGGAAGAGGAGATTAACACAGAGACCGAGGCGACAAAATAAGGAGCGCGCTGTTCAGCTTGATGCCGATTACAGGAAGAATAGGAAAGAGCTCAGGTCAGCTATCTATTCGAGCAAGAAGCTGGCCTGGAAGGAGTTCACAGCTACCCTCGACCGTGATCCATGGTGCCTTCCATATAAAAGAGCCATTGCCAAGCTCAGCAAGCTGAGAATATTATCGCCAAACTCTTCCTAATCGAGGACACGGACGTTGCTAATGAGGACGTAATAGAGGAAAATGGCGGAGGAAACCCCGGAGTTGGTGTGGCCCAAATGGACGAGCTCAGGTAGCGGTTGGTCGGCTGAATGGAAACAAAGCCGTTGTGATCGACGAGGTGCCGGGAACGGTCATTCAGTGGATTTTCGGGCATCGGGCGCACGATCTGCTCGATACGGTGAACTCTATTTACGTGATGGAAAAAGTTCCAGCGAATTGGAAAATGGCCAGGTTGATCTTGCTCAATAAACCGGGTAAGGATCCCATGTTGGTCTCGTCGTATTGGCTCGTCCTACCGGCGATGAACAAAGTGTGGGAATACACAGTCAAGTTGGCCATCGAGAAGAAACTGAGAATGGACCCATTCCACCGAAAACAATTTGGATTTCGCAAAGGGAAAAATACCATCGATGTCATCACGTAGGTCTGCAAGTTCGCTGATTCTTGCAGAATGAAGGGCATGGTCTGCGTCACGATGTGCATCGATGTTAAAAACGCGTTCAATTCCCTGCGGTGGGAGGTAATCCTGAAAGAGGCGAAGCGCAGGAGCCACCCTTACATTCTGACGAGGGTTCTCGCAAACTACCTCAAGGACTGATTCGTAGTTCCAGACAACCTGAGTGGTCTTATCGTTAAACAAATTTTTGCTGGTGTTCCACAGGGCTCTGTGGTAGGCTTCTGTGGAACCTAGCTTACGATGGTCTGCTGGCAAGATTTGACAATCGAGTGAATTTGAGAGCTTTTGCATTTGCGGACGACCTTGCTATCTTGGTGGGTCTGAAGAAGAAGGAAAGTGTGTAGGTCAACTTGAATCTCCACATGAAGACGATCCTGAAATGGTGTAAAAAGTCGGGTCTCCAGATAGCAAAGAATAAAACTGAGATCATTTTATTGAATAAGTGTTCCAAAGAATTTTAACATAACTTTGACAGGAGAGGTGATTAACACGCGCGAAAGTGTTAAATACATAGGCGTGGTATTGGACTCCGAAAGGAAATACAGTGACCTCATCGAAGTAGTTTGTACTAGAGCGGACGCGTTTGTAGGCGCCATCAGAGGACTACAATCGAGTATGGGAGTCGGCCATGCTATATGCTTTCCTGGTCTGGGTGGATGCGCTTAACAGGATTAAGACAGTAGGCAAACTCTGCAGGGCACAGAGGAGTGCCTTGATAAGTACCTCAACTATTATTACTATTTACAGTGCTGACGCGCAAAGAAGGATTGGTAGGGGAGGGGCTTTTAGTCGGTATGGCACTACCATCAGCCGAGTCCCACATAACCCGGCGACGCGGGTCGTCTGGCACGCGTAATGCATTTTCCCCTCTTCGCGAAAAAAAAAAACAAAAAAATAGGTCCTAAGACAAACTTAGCATTACCATTCGGTATTATTTCGGGGTTGCCGTCTATCCGTTACCTATTTATCCTTGTGCATTTTGTACTTCTGTGGCGGCTCTCAATAGCAACTTACGTCGGAGGATGGCTACGCAGTGGTTAGCACCTTACGTTACGAACGTTCGGGATCTGGGTTCAAATCCCAGCGCCCGTAATCCGATTCTTCTTCCACGACACTTAAATTAGAAGTAAACGCCGCAGTACCCACCAGCGACATATAAACCCGTAGTAGAACTAGCACCTCAACTACATCCGCACCTCACTTCTTTCCTCCCACTTGAAAAATAAAGAATGTCAAATGCGATGTTTGCGAAGTAACATTGTCCACCAATCGTTTTGAACAATAAATTTTCGATAAACCCCATGAAGAATTCGGATGTTATTTACTGTATGTACGACTGACCGCGCACGATGATAGGGACCAGTCCTCTGAAGTAGGGCCATGATGCAAATGCGTTTAGCCTCTCTCTCACTAAATTTTCCAGCCCCGTGCGCTAGATTATCCATTTCAGACATATGTACAGCACGTGCTCCGCCTCGTCTTCTGTATCCCCATAATCCCAACATTTTAATTCCACGTCTTTCCTTGCCTTTCTCCTGCATTTGTGGAATAAATAATGCCGTGCCCAGTTAGCATTTGCATCGTATAGTGATATACTTCTTTCTTATTTATATTGAACATTATTGCATTTTTTACAATTTTTTCAGCGAAATTATCTTTGTTATAATTATTCCATTTGATTTACGACTCTTCGTTAAGTTTATTTATTATTTATTTATTATATTATTAGATATTATATTATTAATTTCTAGCATCAGGGTGTTGCGATTACCTACCCCATGTTCCACTTGCGTTACTCTCTTAGGATTTCTTGTTTTATTATATATTTCCTTCCTCATGCTTGCCTTGATGTAGATCGGCATGTTGCCGGACAATACGCATAATACCGCATGAGAGACTGTACCGTACGGCGTAGTTGTTATAATCAGGGCCATTCTTTGCCCCCATTCATCACTTTCCTATTTTTTGCAATATTCAAGGCTCCGGCCCACATCGGTACTTCGTACATCACTATTGCATCCCATGCATTATAATACAACCTACAGACTAAGTTGGGAGATCCGTTTACGTTCGGCAAGATACTTCTCAACGCGCTGAACCTAACAACCGGTTCTCCCGTACACTAACAATGTGATTATCAAACCTCCTCCTCCCATCATAATAACCCCTAAGTATTAAATTGCCTCTTTCGTTTGGGTTTCCAACTCTCCCAACATTAGTTTGATTATCCTCGGTATTCTCCTGCCGGCTATCATTATGATTTCAGTTTTGTCCTTCACTAGGCTGGTTCCTACAGTCACACCCCATCTTTTTCATTACTTCATTTATTCTCCGATTCGCACATTCATTTTTCTTTATGGCGCACGTAAGCGCCAAGTCATCCACAAACCCAATGGCTTTTATTGTCACGTTATTTTTTAAGTAATTCATCGTATGCTAAGTTCCACAGGAATAGTCCTAGCACTAATCCCTGTGGTACTCCCGCAAACATCCCACTTTCCACCGTGCCGAACGCATTGCTGACAATTACTGTTCTATCGGCCAAGTAGTTCTTCACTAGCCTTCTTATCTTGGCTGATAACGATCATATCATTTCTTTTCTTATACTCTCCCGGCTGAGAGTACTGAAAGCGTTCTTTATATCGAGCGTTACCAGCACGTAAATCTGCCCTTTCTTCTTACAACTGTCCGCAATTTTCATAACTGGAGTTATTGCGTCCACACTGTTGCGTTTCCGTCGAAAGCCATATTGCTTCCTATGGAACGGATCCATACTCATGCATCTCTCCATCACCAGTTTTAAGCATTTTTCCCATACTTTGCTTAGTGCTGATAGTATGCTGATGGGTCTACACGCATTGGCTAATTTCGGATCTTTACCCGGCTTTGGTAGTAAAATCAACGTTTTTTTACGTGGAGGAAATCCTCACGGACGCCGCACCGCTTCTGGGGGAGAGAGAAGCGGCGCGGTAGTGTCGGACTCCAACCGACTAAAACCAATCTTCCCTGTTGCGATCTAGGGTGGCCCAGGAACTGTAGGTAAGCAACAAACACTGAGCCTCCACCGCGCGCGTGATGATCCATCCATTCGCTGGCGGCATGATGTGCGGTTATGTCACACCGCTGCCCGTCGCTGGGACCGCCGTGCAAGGCCGCTTGGATCCCCAACCGGCCTGCGTGGCGGTCCCTGGGCGCTGAGATTTTCAGCGCCTAAGTTTAAACCCCAGCGGGCCTCGCCGAGGTGCGTCCACGGCCTCTGTCGCCCGTCGATCCGCTCCGCGTGGGAGTCCCTCCCTCACCCGCCCCGCCGCCTTCTTCTGGAGTATAACCTGCTCGCACAAGGAGGCGACGGCACGCCTGTCTCTCTCGCTCGTCAGTATCGCGTTGAAGATCGCCGGCGGCGAGAGGTCCGGTGCCTTTTCCACAGTGTGGGCATGGCGCGGCACAGCCCACGCAGGGCAGTGCTCCAGCGTGTGGTGCGCCGAGTCCACACCTGCGTCGCAGTGGTGGCAACGCGCGGTCGCCTCCTTCCTGATTCGATGTAGATACTCACCGAAGCACCCGTGCCTGGTGAGTACCAGCGTCACCCTGTAGTTGAGGTGAGGGGGCGCCACCGTTCAACCAAACATCCCAGATCGGAAGGACGGCTCCTAACGCCCTTAGCCACGGCGAGGAAAATCAACCTGGCTACTTTCCATCTCTTTGGAATTTGCTCTGTTTCGTTGAACCCGTTTATCATTTCCGTTATTATGTCGTTTCTGTGACCTACAATTAACTTAATGATGTTACTCCGTCAATCCCTACCGTCCTCTTAAAGCTAATTTTCTCTGCGATTTCTTTTACATCGTCCTTCTCTACTATTAAATCGTGTTCCTCTTCGTCGGTCGTGTCCATTACTACAATATCCTGCTGTAACGGTCCGTGCGTCGAATATAAATAGCTCATTTATGATTGTCCTTACCTTATTAACCGGCATATCATCTGGCGGAAATTTATTCTTGCCATAACCGTACTTTACATACATTCTTGCCATAACTCTTTCTAAGACCTCACAAAATGCCGTTTACTCTCTCTTTTTGCTTTTGCTTTTTGCTTTTCGTACTTCATCTTCCTCCTCATTTCCTTGAATTCCTTTATAAGAACATCTATTGCTATATTTACTTCTCTCTTCGTTCTCGTCACGTTCCTCCTCGCTTTGGTCACGTTTTTAGGGACTAATTTCGTTGTCCCACCAATAGTTTCTGCATTTATGCTTCGCCGCGCTACCTGCTTTTTTTCAATTTTTACTTACATGTTTTTTCTATGCACCTCCGTATTCTTACCGCTCTGTCGGCTAAGTCAGTATTATTTACAATCTCGTCTGTCAACATTTCGTCCAATTTCTCTATAAAAACATCAGGTTCGAGTTCCCTTGTCGATTACTTAAAATATTTCAACTTGCCGGTGCAAATATTAGTCTTAAATTTGTGTAAAACGTATAAATGGCCTGACGAAGAATAAATACTTAAAACTTTGCTGCCCACATGTCTTACTCTTTAACTTTACTATTACTATTTTACTACTTTATTTCAACATAGCTCTCCAGTTCCGTCCTATCAAGGGATTACCTAGAGCAGTGTAACAACGCATGCTCCGCGTCGTCTACTTCCGCGTCACAATCGCAGCATTTGAAGTGAACCTCTTTGCTAATCATCCTAAAATACGCGTTGAATATCCCGTGTCCGGTCAACAGTTGCATCGTCCAATGATCAGTATTTCTTTTGTACTTCTTAAAGGCACAAGCCTCACACATTAATTTCTTTATCCCATTATCTTCTCTGTACACACTCCATTTATCCCTACACCTGTCATCTATACGTTCTTCCACCGTCCTCCTTGTTTGTACAGAACTTTCAGCAATTCCTGCTCTAGATAGAATTTTCTCTGATTCCTGTTCCCATCATATTCTCGTTGATACATCTTTAGTTCGTAGATCTCAGCCCGCAGCCGCACAATTGGCATTGTGCCCGTCAATACGCACAGCGCTGCTTGCAACACAGTTCTGTAAGCCGTAGACGATCTTATGAGTGCGGCCCTTTCTGCCCTCTTCAAGATGTTTCTGTTATTCTTGGTCAACAGCGGTTTGGCCCATACCGGGGACGCATAAAGCACCACTGGCTCTCATACTCCATAGTAACGCTTCCTGACTGAGCCAGTACCACAAACTTTCTCAAAGTGAGCCCGATACCTCCTGCCTTTATCCAACTGTACCCCAAGGTAACTGATCTCTTTCTTAGTTTTCAATTGATGGTCCTCAATGTGGATATCCATGACCTTGTAATACGTTTCCCGGTGAGCAGGATTATCTTCGTCTTTTCGTGTCCTATCACTAGTCCACTGTCAGCATACCACCTCGTCGCCATATTCATTGCCCTGCCCAAGCTTATCCCGATCTCCCCCAGGCTGGCAACGTCAAGTATCAGTGCCAGGTCGTCGGCAAAGGCTACGAGGAATATCCTGAAGCTCTATCAGGAGGCCGTCGTAGACAAGATTCCATAACAGGGGACCTAGCGTGGAACCACGTGGGACTCCCGCGTAAACGTTCCTCTTCAACGTCCCTCCGCTGTTACGGACTACAATCTTCCTGTCTTCTAGGTAGCTGCCTACAAGACATGAAATTTACCGGGGCATCCCTCTCGCCTCAACCTCCAGATAAATCTTATTCCATCCGAGAGCATTGAACGCATTCCTGATATCTACCGCTGCGAGCACTCTTATCCGTTTTCTTCTCTTAGAGCTGTCCATCAATTTACCTATCCGGTAGGTACTTACTACTACCACCGTAGTCTTCCTCCTATGAAATCCAAACTGATTTATATGGAAGTGTTCGAGCTCCAGCCTTTCCGCCATCAGATTCTTGAAAGTGTGTTCCCCCTTACTGAGCGCTGGCAATATACTGATCGGCCGGTACGATGATGGTAATGCGGGGTCCCTATCCGGTTTTGGAATAAGTACCACCTTCGCCACTTTCCACATCGCAGGTATCCTTCCACTGACATTTACCGCGTTCAACACTCTCAGCATCTTGTCAATCCTCTTCTCAATTAACTCCTTCACCACCATTCCCGGTATGCTGTTCACGCCTACCACTTTATTAGGGTTTATCCCAGCTCCAGCATTTAGTATCGCTTCCTGAGTAATCAAGCGGATGTCCTCGCCTTCGCTCATACTGATACTCCCGCCGATTCTGCAAATAAAATCTCTCGATCTCGTTAAGAAGAGCTCGTGAACAATACCTCGCACTTTGTCCATACGACGACCATCAGTTCGGGCTTTCGGGATTAATTTTTTCATGATCTCTCTGTATGGCCTTTGATCCCTGTATGGATCCCTTTCCACCATAGCACAAAACTCCTTCCAGCCCTTCCCCTTGTTGGCTCGTATCATATTCTTCGTCTCCTTCTTCTTTTCCTCCACTCCTGAGCTCACTGTGCCGCATCGCTATTTCCTCTCGCCATTGCCCTCTGAGCTCTTTTTCTCGTCATCATCGTCTCCTTTCTTAATTTTGCCAATTCCCCACTCCACCAGTAACTATTGTTAGAATTTAATCTCGAGATTAATAATCTGTGGAAGACACAATGTTTATATTGAAACAATATTATGTGATATTTATTAAACAAAAATTACAAGAAATATAAGTGAGCGTTGTGGAATGTTGACAGTTGGCTAGTTATTCTCAGACTGACTGACTTAGTGACCCATGGCCCTTGAATAGGTTTTGAACCCCACTCTCTATACAGTAATAAGTGTGCCCTGTGTGGATGCTGTGTGGGGGCACGTGCCACGGAACCTTCCAGCAGCTTCGCGAAATAAAGCGCTACGCCGCCAAAGCGCGACACCGACGTGCCCAATGTTCCATATCCTTACGTTTCTTCCGCCGAATTCTCGGAAGAGCATGCACGCGCCAGTCGCCGCGGTACATCTAACGAACGTACGCTAGTGGGGATATCGCTGGGCAACGAAGGGAAGAATCCGTCAATCACCTCATCTATATGAGATTAATATCGTTGTATTCCAACAATTATGGTTTTTCTTGCACATCGGCGGGTAAACCTTCTTTAATTTGACATGCTATTTCCACCGTAAACTGTAGTCTCTCCTCATATACCTTCCGTTCTAAATCCGTATTCCCTCTAAATATTTATCGTAAATTCCGTCGATTCTTAAGACAACTTTCTTTAAATAAACATCCTTCGACGTATAAGTAAAATTTTCTAGGTTACGCCTCGTCTTTTTCGTTCTAAAATCGTGCAGGGCATACATGTGGTCCGACGCTGTCCACACCTTTGGTATTTTCCCTCCTACGTATTTCTTGGCCTATCCTCTATCGGTACTTACCACGTCGATGAAGCTTGTCCCTCTGTTCCTACAGAATGTATAGCTTTCCTTCATGTTAATAGTTACAATGCCGTTCTTTATCAACATATTCATCAGGC
Source organism: Bombus vosnesenskii (assembly GCF_011952255.1). Taxonomy (NCBI): domain Eukaryota; kingdom Metazoa; phylum Arthropoda; class Insecta; order Hymenoptera; family Apidae; genus Bombus; species Bombus vosnesenskii. The sequence continues at coordinate 220,624 of NW_022883359.1, read as the reverse complement.
TTGTACCCCTGTGATCAGTTCTCTGGCCACCCCACGCATTAGATTTTGCGTTAAAATAGCCGGTTGTCATCATCATTTAAATTTATTATTAGGATTTTTATCTCCTGGATGTATTTCCTCTTCTCATCCTATCCTTCACCCCTAAGCATGTCAGCGATTCCGTTATATGTCTCATGTTGGCTCTTCTCTCCGCCGCGCACATCGCACACCTTGGTTCCTTACCACATCGGTTTATAGTGTGATCGCCATCTCCACACCTCCAACTTAGCTCCTTCCCTAAACTCAATATCTTGTACCTCGTCGCGTTATGTCCCAGCATATGACATCAATAGCATCTGAGGACATTCGGGATAACTGTAGCTGTTGCTATCGACAACCCTATCCTAATCCTGATAGTGAGTTTCTTCCTTGGAATGCTATTCGCCGGAAGTACCACCACCGTTTCCTGGGTTCCCCAAGGTGTCATCACAGCGATTTTATCTGAAACCAATTTTTGTTGTTAATCTCCAACTCAGTAGCTATGCCCTCAGTCAGCGACTGAGTCTAGAGTCTCCCTGTTTGCCAACGGCAAAGTGTCTATGTCCTTCTTCATGGCCGTTGTCAGTTTCATTGCGATCTCGTCCGCCAATACCTTATTGTTTATTTCAATTAAGATGTATCCTGGTCTTTTCTGCACTAGTTGTTTCCCCGAGCACATCTTTCGCTCCCGCTATTTCTTCTTCCCGCTATTCAAAACTCTTTACTAGTCGCTAAATCGGTGAAACCATTTCGCGGTTCATATCTTATTTACAATTTATCTATCTCGCAACATCGTAATCTAACCCACAAGTACCTACGAACATTTATACTCTATGTGAAACAAGTTATCGTAATAAACTGTATATCATAACCAGTAAAATCAGTGTAATATTCAATTCAACCACCTCTATTCTCATAATCTAAATAGGGGATTATTTTATAGCGTCGATTAAATAATCGTAATGGAAAGTTACGACTCCCTTGACGCGTTTCTGTGCGATCGAAACATTTGGTCTGAGGTGATAGGGCGTGATAGTGATTGAAGGAACACTCGAATTTGATTAACAATAAATATTTATTAACGGTAATATCCAAGGAGTGTACTTGGCGAAAACTCGCGGTTGTTACATTCGGTTCGCGGTTCGCGGATACAAGTTCAAGATGCGATAAATACGATTCAACATACGCTTTGAGTTCGGACGATGATTGCCGCAGAGGTCGAGGAACTCGGATTCAGTCTAGCTACTAACTGTCAATTCGGACAGACGACTCACGACTGACTTTTTTCTCGTGATGATACTGCATAGGAAAACTATGATGGGGTGTTTCTCAGGATACGAGATCATCGGATTCCTTGATGAAGGCGTTAGTTCGGAAAGTGAGAGAAATGGACGTCGCTGTTAATTGGCTAAATTCTGAGCCGTTGGTTGGGAAAGGATGCTAACAATCATTGAGAGAGAGTTGCTAGCAGGAAGCGTCGCACGTGAGGAAAGCAGACTTCCAGCATCTTCTCGTAGTGGGTGATAGGTACAGGGACTGTTGAAACAAAGACTGTTTGTTCCTTTGGAGGACATTAGCTAAATAAATTCTAAGATTTATAGCGGGTCCTTAAGTTAGCTGAAAATGTTCCGAAGGAATGTATCGACATCTGGCAATCACCTTGTCCGAAGGATAAGGTCTTTGTGTAGCGAGCCACGGGACAGAAACCGTTGGAACGTTTGCTGCCGAGTGCCGCTACAGGTCCTTGCCAAGTGAAAAGAGCACTCACCAGTAACTATACAGTGCCACGTGAATCTATGAAAACCAACAACGTCCATATCGTAACCACAAGGTAAGGTTGTTCAGATATCGAAACCCATCATGGCTCCTAATCAGGAAGAGCGCATAGAACAGTTGGTGCAGAAACGAGAAGGGTTCAGGAGAGAATTAGAAGCATTGCGCGCTGCTCTCAATAATTATGAGGAAAGAACACCTACAACTGCTATCCAACGTAATTTAGACAACTTAGTGGTAGAATCTACGGCGTTTAAGAAAAATCAAAGTGAATTAGACTATAGGGATGAGAATCAAGCAATGCAGGATCGTATTGACCTACAACAGATGTTGTATACCATTATGGGACGCGCGATAGAAATCATTGATGCAAACAAGCGATAAGAGCAAATAACTCGAAATATTACAACAAACTTGTCGTGCACACCATTGTCGGATTCCATCGAGTTGACGAAAATTCAGTTACCCACATTTTCGAAGGCTTACGAAGATTGGCCAGCATCGTTATAGCATTGTTAAGCAACGCAGCAGTTCATTACTCGGCCATTTGGGACATATTGGAACAACGATACAATAAACCGGCTGAAATCGTGAAGAAACCTTTGAAGGACATGATTGACACGGCCCCCTTAACACGGACATCACCTTGAGACTTACAGTCCTATACAACCAAGGTAGAGGCCTTGGAACCACTCGGAAAACCGACCGCCGATTCCTTGCTGCTGTATTTATTCACATCATAAGTTAGATCGTAAAACTGAGTTAATGTGGAAGAACAAAACACAATTCACACCATTCCCTACGTTCAAATAACTCCTGAAGTTTTTAAACGATCGTTGTTAGATCATAGAACCTATAAGAACGACACGCCAAACACGAGGGCATGCATTTATAACGCCGCAATCTCTGTCATTCTGTCCGATTTACCGCGAACCACATAAAATTTAAAGCTACAACACCTTCAGGATGAAACGTCTTGTAGCCGCCGAAGAAGCATCAGCGTATGGTATATCAATTGCTTGCTCACAGGAAACACGCTCCCACATTGTAACGCCGGATCCTGTCGCATATGCGGGCAATGCCATCACACGTTGTTACATGGATCCGATTCTCGGACTCTTCTTGATTTCCTCCTTAGTAGCCAATATGTCTATCACAGTCACTCTTGCTTCTGCGGCTCGGAAGGGTGTCGCCACGCGGACTTTGTTCGGATCCAAGGCCCGGGTCAGCCGTGCTGCGAGCGCAGTGGCCTTCTCCCTCTCCTGGTCCTCGGCGACCTCCAGAATGGCGCCTCCGGTAATGGTCTTTCGCATTCTCACCGCGTGGATGCAGACCGATGCGTAGGGTTAGCCCGATTTATCTCTCATGATTGTTACCGCCGATGTTCGCGATGTATGTGGAGCAGGGGGGCAGCTTGCTCCCCCCTTTTCGCGCGTTCTCCGATCCTCCCTCTGGGGCTTTCCTCGGGCTCTTCGGCCCGCCTTCCGCCGGCCTTTCTTTTCTTCGCGCGGGGCGCTTCGCAGGCGGGGGTTTCCTCTTCCTCCGTCGTTTCTTCCGTTCGTAGGTTCCCCGCGTTCAGTGTGGAGTAGGAGAACCCCTCTTTAGGCGGGACCGTCTTCTTCATGCTTCTGGTGCTGACGTGTGTCGGCTCAGCAGCCAACTCCACTTCACCCCCTCCTCTCACGGTTTCCTCTATCTCCTTATCTTTCGCCGCGGTTGCGTCCCTTTTCCCCACTGGACACAAAATGGCCACTTGTTCCGCGCTTGTCACTCCACCAGTTACTGCCATTTTCGAATGGCCCGCGCGGCGCGCTTTCGGCGCACGTGCCAATATGGCTGCATCTGTGAAGTTCCTCGGGTAGTTCGTGTAGTGGCACTGTTGTCACGCGTCCTAATGTGACTACCTCACTGTCATAAGCTCACACTCGGTTTAATTTCGCCTTTAACGTCTTTCTTGACCAGATTTCGTTAGTTCCTACACCTGCTTTACTTTCACAGGCACTAATCCTTCATTCCTGGTTACCTTCCTTGTCCGAATTCTCCAGTTTTTCCGGAGATTTCGATTACGCTCACGGCTCCGTCCTCTCCACATCTGCTCCAGGTGGATGCCCCAACCGTCTCCATGCCGACGGGACCTGAGGGTTTAGAAACCCCCTGCGTCGTAACTTTATTCAATGGAGATCAAAATGCATGGCATCTGCGATGCCAGCGAGAAAGCTTACCTAGCCTGTGTTTATCTCTGAACCATTAAACCTGACGGCCGCGTCTGTACACAGCTTCTAACCACATAATCAAAAGTAGCCCCGCTCAAATCTCAAACCATTCCTCGGCTGGAGCTGAGCGGAGCACTCCTTCTTACGTCCCTGATATCGACATTACAGCAGGCCCTATTGCACAACATTACTCGAACTGTCCCATTAGACTGATTTCACTATCACCTTCCACTGGATAAATACATTACCTCACACGCTCAAAACATTTATCACTAACAGAGTCTCCGAAATCCAAACAAACACCAGTGTCCGCGATTAGCGCTATATTCCTACCAACGACAATTCCGTGGATCTAATATCGTGAGGCCAAACGCCCGACGAATTTCTACGCCCGACTATTTGGCAGCAGGTCCTGACTGGCTCCAACAGTCGGAAGACTGCTGGCCAACATGGACACTAACACCGCAAATTGAATTGCTGGAACAGAAAAGGGCGATTTATTTGTCCGCGACTTCCGCCGATTACAACTTGTTGCAGAGATCATCACTCGATAAATTAATCATAAATTCGATGATTATATTATACATACGTACATGCATACGTAAATATATGTCGGGTTAAGATCGGAATTTTGGGCGCGTGACAACTCTTCGCGTGGGCTAGCCATCGTTTCACAAAGCCGAGATTATATTTACACGTATATACAAGACTATCACAAAGCATAACAAATAATAAGTGTAATGAATAATAAGTTTGATGAACAATGAAGTTAGTGAATAATAAATTGTACGAATAATTAAGTTTAACAGATAATAAGTCTAATGAATAATAAGTTTAACGAACAGTAAGTTTAATGAATAATATGATTTACGAATAATATATTTAATGAACACTATTAACAATATTTTTGGGATTCAAACGAATCTATAGCGAAAATACGATTGACGAAAATACTCGACGTGTCACTCTCCAAGGCAATCGCACGAATGCCAGCCTCGTGGAGATTTTTCTCGCTGTACGATTGCAGTTTGTTTTCTATACTCGTTTGGAAGTGTCACGGATGAAAAGAGAGCTTGCGTTTCGTCCCGGGTCTACCGGTGGACTCGTCAGTAAGGCTATGCCCGGTAGTCCCTGCCTTAGACGTAGAGGGAGTCTCGCTAGGTGCGGTATTTGTATCGTTCGCCCGTATATTCGACCGCTAGCGAGGTAGATAGACTCGTTGTCGTCGTAGCCCTCTGATGTTGGCGGTTGGTACCCGCGGATCACCCGGGAGGTGTTGCGCCGCGTTGGTGCCTCGACCTGTCGGCGTCCTGTTGATACCGAGTCGCCACAGAAGCATCGAGGAGGTTCCAAACGCCGTTGCTAGGCAGTTTCTGCCTGGAGTTTTGATTACTAATACAATGTATGTCCCATTGCATCGGCACCTCCGAGGCAACTCCACACGTGGCTAGGCCCGCTCTCGAGGCCGCATGCCGCCACAACCACACTTTTCGGAAAACCCATACAACCACTCCAGACCTCCGTTAGGCAAAACGTTTATCTCGTGACCTTGGCTACGTTCGGCGACACATTGTCACCTTCTCGCTATCACAAATTTTGAACAATTACAGCTATGATAAAATCTAGACTAGAGTACTAGAGGATGTTCCCAAAATTTCCAAGGAAAGGCTTTGGCTTTTCTTTCATCTCCGACATATATATTTATATCTAATTAAATTATGCCTCGTACTAATAGAAATAAGTACTTTTGATGTGTTGTTCATTCCTGCGTTGGGCATTCCAAAACAGACAATCGAGAAACTTTCTTGAGGTTCTTCAAATTCTTCAGAACCTTCTTCAACCGAATCACATCAATCGTACAATGACACACCGTCCAACGTAAATCAGTTATTAAAATTAAATATTTTGTTAACTCCGTCTCTCATCCAAAATAGCATCCCTCTCTCTATCCAAAATATTTTTAACGTGAGACGTCGTATCGATATAGACCGCAACGAAGACCTACCATTTTCGCTGGCCAAGTCATAATGACCGTAAATCGTTTCGTCGCGATTGCGTTAAAACAGGCAGTTAACGATCATAGGATTAACGAGGCAGTATTCAAACAGACTGGTGATTAAGTATTAATAGATATGAGTAACTGGTACGTCATTTTCCTATACTCTTCCGGTATAAATGATATTACTTCATCTACTCAAGTACGATTCAGCAAATTTGTATCCAGTAATCGGCGATCGAATGTGGGATTTCCTTAATTAGACCGGAAATACACTATTTCATAAAAAAATCTAAATAACTGTCCAATACTCTATAAATATATATGTCGAGTTTACATTAGAATTAGGGTTAGGGGCGTGAAACGAATCTTCGTTTGGGTTACACGTTGTCGTTATGCAATAGAGAAGACATTGACTAGTGCAAATACGATTATTATAGAACCGGACAAGTAACCGTGGTAGTTAAGTACTCGAGAAACTAATGACAATGATCCTAGGTTCAATAACGAATCCGCGGTCGACGGGATGATAGATGAACGTGCTCACAAGATTCACTGGTCATAAAGGGTTACTCTTTTCATCGCTGAGATCGCGAGCGAGCATGACTTTCCCGTCATGATGCCACAGAGGAAAACTATATTGGGGTATGTCTAAGGACACGAGATCATCGGATTCGTCGAGAAAAGCCTTCGTTCAGAAAGTAAGGAAAATTGGCGTTGCTGCTAATTGGTCAATCTCCATACCGGTGGTTAGAAAGAGATGCTAGCCGCCCTCGAGGGAAAGTTGCTAGTGGAAGACGCCGCCTGTTGAAAAATGGGTCTCCCCTATTTTCCCGTAGTTGGGACAAAGACTGTTCGTCTGTTTGAAGGACTTTAGTTGACTAAATCTTAAGATTTATAACGGGACCTCGGGCTAGCTGAACATGTACTGCGGAGACACATCAACATCTGGCAATCATCTTACTCGAAGAATAGGGTCTGCGTGTGGCGAGCTACGGGACAGAGACCGTTGGGATGTTTACTGTCGAGTGTTACAACTATTTCCTTTTCAAGGAGAGCTATAGAATTATTCCATGCCTTTGTTAGACAAAGCGTTCATCCCGTGACCGCGGCTACGTTCGGCGACTGGCTGTCGCTTTGAGCCCAAGCTCATTATCACAACTCGCGAACAATTACAATCGGATTGAATAACTACAATTGTTTAATTACAGCTATAGTAGACTCTAGGTTACAATGTTGCGGGATTAACCAAAATTCCAAAGACTCCGGTGTTCTTTCATCTCCGACATATAAAAATCTAATACTCGTTGCAAATCACAATATTCCGTTGCACAATCATTCTCCCTGCCATTGTGGAATCTTTCCAGACCAATTTCAATACAAACTAGCACTTACGGCTGTACAAAGTATATTTTCGACCGGTAAGTAATATCAGAGAGAAAAATGACAATGTTCAAGCTTATCGTCCTGATTGTTTCCGTGCTGGTACTACACTAAGTGTTTATTCCACTCGGTAATTTGCCAAATTCAAGTACACTCGACAAATATTCGAACTCGCTTTTCTTGAAAACTAAATCTCGCACGTGAGAATTTTATTTTGTTTTCTGCTAGATTCTTCCACAAGGAATTACCTCCGTATGATAGAATTACAATATTGTTTTCACAAACGAAATGAGTTAAAAGATTTATTTATTATGAAAATGTTTATTTACATTTATTACAGTTCACGAAATTATAAGAATCTTAAAAAATGTTAATATAGTGATCACGATTCGTTATATCCGAGGTTATCGTTGATACAATCGCACAAAATCACTCAAAATACCAATATTGTCTAAGAAAGGTAATACACACAGCTTCCGGAATTCCGCGGCTCATTCTATTACTATTGCTTCCTACGTTTTAATTTCTCTAATTCACTCTGTTGCACTGAAGCTTCGGCAAAGATTTCTTTCACCTTGCGCTTACGTTCTTCATCGCTGTTGAGGTCATTCGATGTGTAAGCAGAGAAAACACGTGGATAAATTGTAAGGCAGAAAATATATTTAAATAGAACTCTAATAAGTAAGAATACAATTTGAGCTGGTCCAGATCCGCACGCTAGCTGTGTTACCCAATAACTAAAAACCCGGAGCCAACGTCGCCTGTTTACTGTTTATGGCCTGACTTCGTCGCAGTCTTTTGTCTACGCGTTGTCAATGGCTTCAGTGCTTGAGAAAACTAAAAAAGGCTAGATGTAGAGTTTTCTTAGAAGTGGTAACCACTTCAACAATCGCTCTTATTCTGTTGTCATATTTGTAATTTAGTTAAGAAAGTACTGTTTCTTCGTATTTCACGCATAGTAGCTTTTATTTCTTTTTTATTCTTGTGCAACAATTTTTCTGGTTCAGCTTTCTCACTGGACACGGTCTTATGTTTCTTACCGTCCTATTTGTAAAGAACATACGAAACTTCATAACAATTCTGAATTTATAAAACGGCGTCGTTTGAAATTACAAATTCTATTTTTACACACACTGCTTCAATTCGCGGCTTGTATAGTCTTAATGGTTTTGGTTTCTTCTTTTCAACCAGAATGTATTCTAATTTTTTGATCGTGAGATCTTTCAAATCTTTTCGTAATCGCATATGTTTCTTCACGTTCGAATCGCTCGAGTGGGCAGGAATGGTGGTGACGAGTATGTACATCTCGCCCAACAGCGGACGGGCGTTCTTAGACGGGGTTGGCAATTGCGTAAGCCGATTCCTTCCCCACCAAGTGCTCGTCTTGGGGGATTTCAAAGTTCACTCCATGGAATGGGGGAACCCCAGGACGAATGCATGCAAGCTGGCGCTGTCATAGTTGGCTGTGGAACTCGGGCTCCTGTTGGTGAACAGGGGCTCCACAGGGTGAACGACACCCAACCCGTTTACACGGGTCGCAGGCTGGAAAGTGGCTGAGGAGGTTGAGTCACTCTCGGATCATCTCTATATATTTATGTAGGTAGAAGATATTTTCAGACCTGGGATGGCGTCCGCAGGTGACGACCGCAGTCCTCAGAGCGGAGGACGTGTACACTCATCACCAAGGTGGAAGGTCAAAGAGAGGGGCAGAGATCCACTCCAGGATCCAACCGCTATAGCGGTTACCTGGAGTGGATGCCGCCACGAGGGAATCAGGCATGGATGAGGAAGCTGAGAGCCTCCGTCTAAACATGGCGGTGGTATGCGACACATACATGCCGCGATCCACACCTGATGTAAGGAGGGGTGCCGTTTATTGGCGGATCCTTGATGTAGCAGAGCTGAGGATGGGATGTGTTCAGACTGAAAGGCTGTATTAGAGGTTACGCCGAAGACACCTTCGCAACGAAGAAGAGATTTCTCACTGCTACGATGCGAATCGCGAGATGTGATGCTTGTTGTAGAGGCAGATCAAGATTGCAAAGGCCCGGGTTTAGTTGGACCTCGTCGAAGCAGTCAAGTCCGATACGTGAGGGATCCCATATAGAGCAGTTATGAGAAAGCGTCGCCCGATCCTCCGCCCCACCCCGCGCTCCAGGTAACGGCAGAAATGGAGTCGGCGCTGCTCCTGGAAGTCATTAAGATGCTTTTCCCCCCACAAGATGACATCGCACTAGGGCAAACACGAACAACATCTTGGACAGTGGAGTGAGAGGACAAATGGCAAGTCACGGAGGAAGAGCTGCAGGAGATGATCAGAAGAATGGCCTTCCGCGACGTAGCGCCGGATCCGGACAGACTCTCAAGCCTGGTCTGGGTGAAAATAGTGAGGGTTATGTCTTCCAAATTTCGTCGCCTCTATACGAGGTGTCTGAAGGAAGGAGTCTATTCCCAGGCGTGGCGGATGACTGGCCTTACTCCGTAAAGAGGGTCGGCCGATAACCTCGCCATCCACGTACCGTTCGATATATCTGCTGGACGAGGCACGATAACATCAGCTAAACGCAATAACTGTCAGTAACCGTGCCATATAAAATGTATAATATATATCTCGGAGATGAAAGGACACCGGAGCCTTCCCATTGAAATTTTGGGAAACCCCTTCACCCTTTAACCTAGATTCTACCATAGCCGTAATTAAGCAATTTTCGTCATTCAATCCGATTGTATTTGTTCGAGATTTGTGATAATAAGCTTGAGCTCGAGGCGACAACCAGTCGCCGAACGTAGCCGCGGTCAAGGGATGAACGTTTTTACCTAATAGACGTATAGACGTAATTGTATAGCTCTCCTTAAAAAGGAATAGTTGTAGCGGCACTCGACGATGGTTATCAGATGTCGATGCATCTCCACAGTACATGTTCAGTTAGCCTAAGGAGCCGCTATAAATCTTAGGATTTTGTTAACTAAGATCCTTCAAACGGACAAACAGTCTTTATCCTAACAGTCCCTGAATCTATCACCTACTGCTTTTCTCATGAACGACGTTTCCCGCTAGCAACTTTCTCTGAAGGGCGGTTAGCATCCTTCTTCAACCAAAAACATAGAAATTAACCAATTAACAGCAACGTCCATTTCCCTCACTTTCCGAACGAAGCCATCTCTCCACGAATCCGATGATCTCGTGTCCTTAGACACACCCCATTATAGTTTTCCTCTGTGGCATCATCGGGACGGGAAAGGCATTCTCTCTCGCGATCTCATCGATGAAAAGAGTACCCCTTTACGACCAGTGAATATTACGCGTCCGACTTGGATTTTGTGAGCACGTTCATCTATCATCCCGTCGACCGCGGATTCGTTATTGAACCTAGGATCATTGCCATTAGCATCTCGAGTATCTGATTATCACGGTTACTTGTCCAATACTGTATTAATCATATTTGTACTACTAAATATCTTCTCTATTGCATGACAGCAATGTCTAATCCAAAAGAAGATTCGTTACACGCCCCTATTTCTAATCATACTGACAACCTGATATCCATATTTTCTTATTTGGAGTTAACATCGCAAAAAGTGTCTTCTTGCTTAAATTTAATTTACGATAAGTATCTTCTGTTTGTTCTTCAGTCATAATCACAGAAATAAGTGGTGGAAGTGGTAGTGTGCATCGAAACATAATATAATATGCTCAAACATACTGCAACTGCTAAAATATTCAACAAGGTCGGTGGCAGAGACAATTGTCATCGAGAACAGATCATCAGCAACGGTGTCATCGTAAGTAGCTTGTTTTTTCTTGTTCCTTATTTTGAGATTTAGCTTCTCTTCCTTACATTCATCAATTCTTTGTATTCTCCTTATTTCCCCTTCCTTTTTCAACCACTTAGGCGATCATTTCGTCACCCGCGAACAGAGTACGTAACTGATCTTCGTCGAACAAACTTGTCCGAACGTCGCACCACTTTACGGGTACTTGAACATAACTTTAATACGCATCTTCATTCGTCACTTACTCATTGAATGGGTTTGAAAGACAGCGATCCTGACGTGTTTTCCTTCAAGCATTATCATCTTAGGAGTGTTCCTATTATAGTATATATGTTTCGTAACGGTAATAAATACACCGAGTTCGATGGACTTTCTTCATACGGTGCAAATGAATGAATTCTCCGGGCAACCCAATAGTAATTTCAAATGAACCTGTATTGCCTCCATCATATTTCTTGCTCTCATCACTGAAACTATCATATAATATTCGTTTGTTTTTCATTAAGGATCTTCCGGATATGAAAATTTACTTACTCATTTGTGACGGTTATGTATTATATTATGATAATATATATTCTAGACTACTTACATATCTGTTAAGCAACTACTTACATATCGGTTATGAAACAAAATGCTGATAGTCCGAAATAACTAAAAAACATCATATTCGCTGTTATCGGTGATTCCCAGTATTTCTATAAGAAAAAAATGACCATGTTTTAGATATGTTATTTTTTTCAGCGACAAGATATGGTTTCATCTAGACAGACATATCAACTGGTAGAATAGCCGAACATGTACCACTAACAGTCTTGGAAAAATTTGGGAGATACCAATGCATACGACTAAGATTGATGTATGGTGCGCTATATTGCGGAAATGAACAATTGAAGGAGCACGAAAGATGTTGCTGATATTACAGACTCGGAAAGTAATAATAGTAAAAGTATAGTATAAATAGTAAAAGTAGTAAATAGTAAAAGTAGTAGTAGTAATGAAATAATAAATGTCCTGAATATCAAGGTGGGCATATTTCACAATGTTTGTAATTATTTTTAGGCATATTAATTGTAGGTAATTCATTCTTATCAAGACCACGAAATTACGCAATCAACCATTATCGAGATCGCCAAACTTCAAAACGACGAAATTTTCGGCTCTCTCGTTAAGTGCCGAAAGAACTGAGTTACAGCTAAAGGTACGCGAAATTACATTAGAGAAATTAATGCAACGTGCAAACGACAAATGGTAATTTGAGAAAATTACATCGTAATTATATTTCAAGTATGCATAAACCAAAATACTAATCATAAAAAGAAATTTGCTATATGTGGCGAAGAACCGTGTTACATCACGTGAGATAATCCTCACCCTCGTTGCCTGGCCGTCGAAGATCCACCTATCGTTATTCAGACACTCAATGAACCTAAGTATCCATTCTAAGTTACCCTCACTTTTCTAACGAAAAGTGTGATCAACGAATCCGCTTTCTTTGTACTTTAAATACGCCCATAACGAGCTTCCCTCCGTAATAGCACGACAGTCGGTCAAAACTCAGTCACTAACGCGACAAGTGCAAAGACTCTTTCCTAGACGCTAAGTTACTGAACCCAGCTTTCGGTTGATGAACGCGACGAAGGTTGTTTGCATGGTGGACAGGGAGTTAGGACGGAGATGTGGATGTGATCTAAATCTCCAGGAAAACTGGAGAATTTGGAAAAGGAAGTTAATCCGAGTGAAGTGCTAGTGCCTATGAAAAAAGTAGGTATACGAATTAGCAGAATTCGGTCTGGAAAGGACATTACAAGTGAAATGAAATCGCGTGTGACGTTATGGCAGTGAGGAAGCCATATTTGGAATCGCAACAATAACGCCGCTGCACGAGTCACCCGGGGAACTACACGGACGCAGCCATATTGGCACGTGCGCCGAAAGCGCGGGCCGTTTGAAAGTGGTAGTGACTGGTGGTAGTGATAAGTGCGGGTATAAGTGGTCATTCTGCGCGCCCAATGGGAGAGAGGATCAGAGGACGTGCGAAGAGCAGGAGAGAAGCTACCTTCCACAAACACACCGCAAACATTGGCAGTGACGATCACGCTGAAGGATATATCGGGCCAATCCTACGCGGAGGTGTCGACCACGGACAAGGACAACACCCCTCTGGTTGAGGTCGATATCCAAGCGGTAAGGATGTGTAAAACTATGACCGGACCTGACCTTTCAGGACCTATGAGGACCTGAAAAGGGAGAAGGCCGCCGCGCTCGCAGAACGGCTGACTCGGATCCTGGATCCGAGCCATCTCCGCGTGGCGACATCCTTTCGAGCCGCGGAAGCATGTGTGTCCAGAATAGACATTCCGGCCACCAAGGAGGAAATCAGGAACACCCTGGCGAAGGAGGGTGGTTGCAAGACGGAAGACGTCCAACTGGGAGAGATCCGCTTGGCTCGAAGCGGTTTTGGATCTGTGTGGATACCAGGTCAGGCCAGGGCAGGGAGGGAACTGGCTCAGGCTGGGGAGGTCGCCATAGGATAGTCGATAGCGAAGGTCAAAGCCATCGAGCGGAGACTTTTGCAATGCTACAGATTCCTGGAGATTGTGTGCATAAGCAAGACATGCGCCTCCAAGGAGGATATGGGACACCTGTGCTACAGATGCGGTGACTCGGGATACCAAGACAAAAGATGCACTGCCGTGAACCCGTCGTGTATGCTGTGCGAGGCTCTCGGGGCACCATCGGTACACAGGATGGGGGGACCGGCCTTCGCTCCCCCCCTCCTCGCCGAAGAAGGAAACACGAGAAACCACCCGCGGATATGCGGTCGCAAGTGGCAACAAAGAAGGCTGGTCGCCGCAGGGAACCCCCGACCCTAAGCACGCGAGCAAGGAGGCTGGCGCGGAGGAAGCCATGGGAGCAATCACTTAAGAGAATTAAGAGAATGTGCATCCTTCAGACCAACTTGGACAAGACAGGCGCAAGACCTGCTCTACCAAACCATCCAGGAGAGCACGGTCGCTCGAGTGGTAGTAGCAGAACCATACGGAGTTCTGGATGCTCCGGACTTGGCCGGAGACACGGAAGAAATGATCGCTGTCACCATGACATCAACACTTAACGATATTCGATGGGAAAGTTGCTCAAGATCTAACAAGTCCCAAGTCCAGCTCAATGTACATAATTCGTCATAAAAATACGAAAGATTTCGGTAATACTGGAGAAAATATGAAACAAAATTATAAATATGGTCTTTCAGCATTTATTATTATTAAAATTTATGAAATTTTTTTACATTTAGATTGGGACTTATGTTTGCGAATGGAGCTTTAGACTAAAAATAGAGGAATTAGGAATAACCCGGAAAATAAACAGAAGAGACAAGATAAGAAGCTAAGGATTTAAGATTAATTTAGGATCCAAGATTAATTTAGGTTGTTTGAATCATTGATAAACTTGCATGAGGATTTGGGTAGAATAATAATGGCAATATCGCCCGAAAATTTTTTGAATATCCAGATACAACATCAGAAATTACCGGAGTAGATATAGGAACTTTACAAAAAAATTTCGGACAATATCAAATGCACTTTTTTGCTATTTTTCAGTGAATGCAGAAAAATCTGACATACTTGAATAGTCCCGTGTAAAAATTTATATGTTTATGTAAAAAAAAGATTATTTTCAAAAAAATGTCTCAAACCAAAAAATTGGGAAAAGAATTAATGGGAGTGCTAGGTAATTAATAATTTCAATAATAACCCTGAAAATTTTGGAAAAGGTTATAATGGAAGAACGAAAGCCACGACAGAGAGGGAAAGAAGGTTTTAATGAACATGATGCTTTAGGGAGAAGCTTTGTGAAATTGGAAATCTTGTTTCAACGTAACTACGAAAAGCAGAAATCCATGTTAAAATCATTGTTTGTGTCCAAGATAGCAAAAAACAAAAGCTATTTAATCTCATAAATGTAACGTTGAAGCGTTCTCGTTTATTCAATGACCTCGTCTTATGAAAATCTGGTAGCTGAATTGAGATCTTGCGATTAGATATGTGTATATAAATAATGAAATTATAATTCTTTCCAAAGATATACTACAAACTGGAGAACTCGATAAATATTCTAGCACACCGAATTTATTAGACCGCTTAACTGATAATCAATCAATGATTTTAATCTTAATCTTCGGTGATTGTTTTTATCGATGCCACGTCAGCCGTGGCGGCGAGTCCTTTCGTCGATAGTCGGGTTGTTGTGTCGAGGAGCCCTTTGTTGCAAGGGTCTTGCACATCGGCCACTACAAAACGCCATTTGGAAGCTCGGCGTAGCGATAAATTGAGGGGAACTGTAACGGTACCGTATGTCGCGATCCGCGTTCCGTTGGCCGCGAACAGTTCGTAGTCGGTTTTGTTCGTGTGTCCGCGGATCTTACTGCGCGGATAAACACAAGTGTCAGCACCGGTGTCCACTAAATACGAGGTGAAAATATTTCAAGACAGGAATTTTTATTCCAATTAGCTACGGAACTCGCGGTTGAGTATACAGAATCGTGGGAAGAAAATCATGCTATAAAACTATCAACAAGTTCAGATACATTATCACGAAAAACTTGTTAAGTAAGAAATTGTAAAGTTTACAAAACTACAGATTTGAAAATCTGTTTAACATGCGGGAAATATGTATGCGGCAAATGTACATTTGATAATAAGATAATTTGTAAAAAATGCAGCGGAGTTGAATAAGATATCTCTATATAAATTAAAGTGTAATTTTATTTAAGTCTATAATTGAAATTAAATAAAAGTGAATTTGGACGATATTTTCTGACAGATCATAATTTTATATACATTCGGTTATAAATTAACCATTATTTAAGTTAAATTATAAAAACAATTACTTTTTAAATCAGCGGTCATTTTAACTGCGCCTGGTAGGAATAGGTAACACGAAATGTCGGTAGGTTTAGTGTTAAATCTATCGATTGTAACTAAGATTATCTTCTAGTTATTATTCATTATAACTAACGCATCTGCATATGGATGGCGAGCACGAACTCACGTTGTTATTTTCAACAGGAAATTTATCTGTTGAAGATATCGTTTCCATTGTTCGTTCAATGAGACCGAGGTCTATGGCAAAGTACCTTAGTGGTACTGTTTAAGTCGCCCTTGGTTTAGTAAGATTCTATTTTCTGTAAGACACGCCATGTCTTTCATTCTTCCGCTCTCGATTCTACCGTTTGTACCGTTTGCGAACTATATGTGATTGTACGTTCTTTCTCTTTAATATGGTCTATACGGTATTATTGCTGACATCCTCCTCCGCGGCAATAATCCGGGTGATTAGCGTATGGTTTTCTTCAATACGCTGTAATATCCTGTCCTCAAAGTTTGGATCGTCTTGTTGTATGCGATCGGGAGATTGCGTGGGTTCTGACTGGATGGTAGAAGCTGAGTGCAATCGATGGTGTTGGTTGGATGTCCCCCTCTGGTTAGCTTAATACCTTGATAATCTTATAAGATTTATATATGTCGGAGAAGGGTCAGGAATAAGGTTATGGGCATTTGATGAATCTTCATTGAAATCGGCCATCGTCGTGTTATAACGAAGGTACGGTCTGTTAATACGAGTATGGATGCTACCGACTCCGCAATCAACCGCGGCGGTTGGACACTCGCGATACTAGTGATGTTGGTCTTAGGGTCAATAACGAATCCGCGGACAACGGGAAGATAGATGTACGTGCTCACAAAAATCTAAGTCGGACTCTTTGCGAAAACGTGGAATATCCACCGAGTGTACAGACTCTACGAGACTCGCTAATACGACCTCACGAGAGAATGACTCTCCGTCGCGATGATGCTGCAGAGGAAAACTATGATGGGGTGTGTCTGAGGGCACGAGATCATCGGATTCGTCGAGAATAACCTTCGTTCAGAAGGTGAGGGAATTTGGCGTTGCTGCTAATTGGTCAATCTCCATATCGGTGGTTAGAAAAAGATGCTAGCCGCCCTCGAGGGAAAGTTGCTAGTGGGAGACGCCGTTCGTTGAAAAATATGTCTCCCCTATCTTCCCGTAGTTGGGACAAAGACTGTTTGTCTGTTCGAAGGACTTTAGTTAACCAAACCTTAAGATTTATAACGGGCCCTCGGGCTAGCCGAACATGTACTGCGGAGACGCATCGACATCTGGCAATCATCTTACTCGAAGAATAGGGTCTGCGTGTGGCGAGCCACGGGACAGAAACCGTTGGAATGTTTACTATCGCGTGCTGCCATAAATATTTCTTTTAAGAAGAGCTATAGAATTATTCCATACCTTTGTTAGACAAAGCGTTCATCCCATGACCGCGGCTACGTTCGGCTACTGGCTGTCGCTTTGAGCCCAAGCTCATTATCACAACTCGCGAATAATTACAATCGGATTGAATAATTACAATTGTTTAATTACAGCTGTAGTAGACTCTAGATTACAATATTGCGGGATTATCCAAAATTCCAAAGGCTCCGGTGTTCTTTTCATCTCCGACATATATATATATATATATGGTTTAGTAATATTCAACCTATCTTCATAATAACAAAAATTTCATACTATGGAAATGAATTACATACGATTTGATAAAAAGAGGCGTATTTAAGAATATCTTTTGTAGCCATTGTAAAAATATAGATAAATTGAAACCAATGAACTGAGACGCATGATATAATAAATAACGCGGTCTGATATTGCCGAAAACTAGTATCTATATTCAATGATTTTTTCAGCTTCTTAGTCTTCGTGTTCTATTATATTATTGATCCTCTTCTCTAACTCACAAGGTACGGTTGTCTTCTTTTTGCATTTCGATTTCCCATAAATTTCTTTAATTCTTTGCCGTCCGCATAAATTTACTAGTGATTTTAATCAATAGCTGCGTGATACTAACGTGTTGTCACCGAACACTAATATTTGTTGTTGCCACCGGGAGTGAAAGTGTTAATATCCGCTACTGCTATAAGGTTTCAAAGCTCTTTCATATTTACCGTAAAGTCTCTTTATTTCGAGCGCTTAATGACAAGCGTCAGTGGACGTAAATACATTTTGAAAAAATTCTAAAAGCGGTGCCTTCAACCTTCTCAGTTGTTGCCTTACATCGGGGTACATACCTTTTCCCGCTACTCTCATTCTTCTTGCTGCTCTTTAAAAAGAAAGGATTCGTCAGTTCCCAACTCCTTTTGCATTTTTTCTTACGTTGCTATTGCATATATTTTATTTCCATATAGCAGTAATTTTTGCGATTAAAGCCTTGTCTTTGTAATTGTCGAAAAGAATGACGTCCAATAGATAGCACGTTAAATTTTACGATCAAGATCGTGAAATCTAATTATCGCGATCAAATGTACGCGCTTGAATCACGACAGATCATCCTCCACGGATAGCGGTCACGATTTTCTTTAAAAACGTTCACGTTATTGGATATATATGTATATTTCTTTTTCTTGTTCTTTCCTTCCTTTAGCTTGTTTTACAGCTACTCGGTTTGCATATTTAGTTAGTTTTGTGGCCGATCGGTATGAACAGGACGCCGATAGGTCGAGGCATCAACGCGGCGCAACACCTCCCGGGCGATCCGCGGGTACCAACCGCCAACACCAGAGGGCTACGACGACAACGAGTCTGTCTATCTCGCTAGCGGTCGAATATACGGGCGCACGATACAAATACCGCACCTAGCGAGACTCCCTCTACATCTAAGGCAGGGACTACCGGGTGCAGTTGAGCGTAAACCTCCGAACGGGACGGACCTCTCAGCCAAAAAGGGACATCAGGCTTAAGTTCTGACAGTTTGCGCGTCAAAGTAAACAATCATTCACTAAAGGAAAAAGAAAAAGTGACAAAAAGTGACAAAGAGTGAAAAATATTGCAGTGACATTATCGTTATAGATAAAAAATAAAAATAAAATTATAAAATATGACAAAATAAAAGTATATAAAAAAATAGGAGACATCGATAATGAAGCAAAAAGCAAGGAAACGGAACCCACCTTAAACTCGATAAAAAAAGCCACCAAAAGAAAAATAAACACGCAAAAAACAGCAAAAGAAATCAACAATAGTTTAAGACTTTCCGCGCAAAAGACGTGGAAACTCAACCCCCAACCAAACCTAATTGCCAAGATTAAAGGACTAAAAAACATCCTGAAAAACACACAAGAAGAGTATCACTCCGCCCAGGAAGAAAGGACTAAGGAAGTCAAAAACATGAGGTCCATAAAAGCTGCCTCACCTCCAGCGATCACAACAAAAAATAGATTTAGCATACTAGAATCAGTACCACAACCTTAATCACAGCCGGGACCATTAAACTACTCAACAACGAAAACCGAAATATTACGTGGCTAAATGGGAAAACACAGTCCCACCATACCGCCAAAACTATCAACACCGCCGGAGCGACAGACCTTATCGTACAACCCAGGAAACCCAGCGCCACCAGTATCACCACGGGGGGCCGGGCACCCGACGGATACCTCACCCGCTGCAAGGGAAACCAAGCCACCCCCCCATCAACATTACTCTACAAGACCCAAAAGACACGGTAACGTCCAATTTACAAAAATCTCACGATTTACAACAAAAAGATCAAGGGAGAACAATATATTGCTCCCAATTTACATAATACAGCAATATAAGTAACCTGTTAAAAATTAACCATTTTAACTACTTCAGAATAAAATGGGAAAAAATAATTAAAAAAAATGATGACATAACTCAATGCCACAAATGCCAGCGATTAGGTCACACAGCACAAAACTGTAACCTAAACTACCGCTGTGTTAAATGCAATGAGCCCCATGGTCCAGGCGACTGCAAAATAAAAAAAGAAAACGCAGTAACCAAAGACAAAATATTCTGCGTTAACTGCAAAAACTACGGACACCCCGCGTCATACAAAGGTTGCCCCAAACTCGTAGAGCTTCGTAAAAAGCTAGCCGATAAAATCAAAAAAGACAAAGAAACAAAGATAAAACGAATTGCCTAAATAAGCCGTAAATACGTCCCAGAATTAAAGTTCTCTGACGTAGTGAAACAACAAACAAAATTAAATCAAATAATCGAAGACACATCACAATTAACAAACTTAGATCCGAGCTCATCCAAAGCTCAATTACAATCGATAACTCCCCCCATCTAAACATTATAAACATTATTGAGGGCTTTAAAAAAGGTATTCTCCAAGCGTTAAAAGAATAACAAATGCAATTAAATGAAATAAAAAAACACTATCAGCGTACGAAGAAAGATTCGACGCCATCTTCAGCACTTTCAATAGTACAGATGACGAATAACTAAAATCCACTAAATCAACAATTACAGCAAAAAACACATAAATTTAACCTAAAACATCTGAAAATAATTGCAATAAATGCTAACTCTTTAATTTCAAACCAAAAAAGATACAGTATGCTAACCCTAATAAATAAAGACACCCCCGATATGGTACTCATCTCAGAAACAAAACTAAACAAAAGACACAATGTACACTTCAAAAACAACTCCATGATAAGACACGACAGACCGAACGCCAACCAAGGAGGAGGAACAGCGATCCTCATAAAAAACCCTATAAAATACAAAACAATTCTAATTGACAAAATAACAAGTTTCAAAACATCAGAAACAACGATCATAAAAATAAAAATAAGCAATAAGGAAAATTTATTCATCACTGCAGCCTACGCAGCCTACGGAAGCCAGAAAGAATTTAACTACGAATTCAATAATCTTTTCGAACTCTTACAGCTCAACAAACCGGAAAACTACTATATAATAGCAGGAGATCTTAACGCGAAACATACAAGCTGGAAAAACGAAATAAACAACACGAGAGGCAACTTCATTGGAAACTGGCTAGACAATAAAAGCATCCATTACAAAGCAAACTTATACAATTCCGAGCTACCTTCTTACCCAAAAGGAGGCTCATACCTGGACATATGCCTAGCAGATGCGCGACTAAAATTTCAAAACCTACGTCCAAATAACACTTTCAAAACCTTAGCCTACGGCAGTGACCATAACGTCCTAGTATTTCACGTAAACAAAAATACATCTGACTTCCTAACACTCGAAACCCAGACCGAGACACCCAAGTACAATTACAAAAAGACAGACTGGAAAAAGTTCCAAAACATAATCGATCAAAACTGCGACCTAAAGATCTACAACAGCGTCAACCTAACAAATAGACAAATCGACTCATTCATAGACGAAATAGAAGAACATACACAAATCGCTCTCCAAAAATCCGTGCCAAACATAAAACAAAGAAATTCATGCGAGCCATATATCAACAATAAAATAAAAGATCTACATCGAGACAAAAGCTACATACTCTCCAAAATAAACAATATAAAATTTAACTATTCTTACGACAAAAGAGAAGAATTAGAATTTTTAAAGTACCTACTATACAAAATAAAAGCGCAACTGAAACAAGAATTCGCAAACTTTATAAACCATTACTGGATAAACAAGATAAAAAACATCTCCAAAAACGACTCAGCCAACATGTTCCCACAAATAAATCAAATCTTTAGACCAAAAGAACAAAACGCCATCCCACCTCTCAAATTGCCCCCAGAAAATGCCTCCCTCATCCAAGAAGCAGGTATAACGATACACAACACCATCAAAGACACCGAGGGTAACTTCATAATATCTAAAACAACAAAAAAACTAGACATTATCGGCACCCACTTTTCCAAAATACACACACAAAACGAACACATGGGCCGAGAACAACTAAACAGAATTATCATTTCCGAAACAAACAAACTCAAAAATGAAATGGAACCAGACATAACGCTAAACAAAACAGTCTGCACATTCTCAAACGAAAACACTGCAGACAACCCCAAACAACCAGATCCAGAAATAAACTACTTCACAAATTACAATCAACTAAACACAATCTTCTCCAAACTAAACAACAAAAAATCCTCCGGCTTCGACGGCATCCCAAACATTGTACTCAAGCGCCTACCGAACAAAATAAAATGGTACTACACAGTACTCTTCAACAATGCTCAAAACAACACATATTTCTCCAGAAAATGGAAAAAAGCCAAATTGATAGCTATTACAAAAAAAGATAAAGACGGCTCATCGCCCGCAAACCTACGACCCATAAGTCTCCTCCCCAACATAAGCAAAGTATTTGAAATAATCATAAACAACCCCCTAACCTCCTTCTGCACAAAAAAATGACAGAATCCCAGAGAATCAATTCGGCTTCCGGCACAAACACTCCACAATTCACGCAATAAACAAACTTACGTCGGACATCTGCCGGACTCTAAACGCAAAACAACGAGTAGCCGCCTGCTTAATAGACCTCGAAAAAGCTTTCGACACAGTTTGGATTCCAGGTCTCATATACAAATTGGTCAAGAAAAATTTTCCTAAACACCTCATTAAAATAGTCTGGGACACGATCGCAAGCAGAACATTCGTAATGACCGAAGGTTCAAACACATCAAGCAAAGAATTCTCCATAACAAACGGTCTGGAACAAGGTACAGCAAATTCCCCGTTACTTTCCAGTATTTACAACAGTGACTTACTAAATCTCTTTAATCTCAATACATCCACCCATAAACGCTCCATAGCCTTCGCAGATGACCTAATCTACGTAACAGGCCGCAAAACTAAAACAATAAAAACGGAACTCCAAGAACGTTTTGAGAAAATAAACAACTATTACCACGCATGGAAACTAAAAATCAACATAAGCAAATGCGAAACCATACTGTTTAGACCCAAGTTAAGTGAAATCGGCCCAATAGAAAGAGAATACTGCAAAAAATTCCAACTAAGAGAAAAAACAGACAAAGGGTCTCTCATACCACACAAAAACTGCGTAAAATACCTAGGAATAAACATAGACTATAAATTAAACTACAAGCAGCACACCAAAATTCAACTTACTAAGGCCAATAAAGCATTCTGGAAAATAAAAAAACTATTCTACTCCAAACATCTCGACAGCAAAGTAGAAATACTATGCTACCAAGCACTAATCAGACCGATCATAACCTACGGCTGCCCAATCTGGTACAACATATCAGCCTTCCAGATGGAAAAAATTCGCATATTCGAAAGAAAATGCATCAGGGCTTGCTTCAGTACTTACAGATCCGAACATAGCGGATTCAAAAAATACGTAAAAAACAAAATAATATACAACCTAGCCAACATTCACCGCATAGATTATCACATCCTAAAGCTAATAAGAAACCACTTCGCGCAAGCGGCAAAGATAAAAGAAAACAGTTTAATCTTCAGTTGCTTATTTCCATACGACGCATATTACAAAAACACTCTGACAACAGGCTACATCCCCCCAGAAGCTTTCCTATACCTTGACGAGAAAAACTATCTCCAGGACCAAAATAATATTCCAATAATCTATCGCATAAAAAGAAAAGTAGGGATCAAAACTATACTTTACGAAGAAAATCTAAATGGACAGACCGCAGACTCTAGGTGGAGATACAACATGGCCCTCCCTCTGAAAGACATTAAGGCCAACATAGAAAAAACACAAAAAAATATTGGTGGATACTGAATCCATAATAAAATAAGAGAGAAAATCCATTAAACCGATAAAACTCAATTCTACCCCTGTACAACACAGGTGCAAACATGGTAATTATTGTAATTCTCTTTCTTTTAAAAGAAACCTATTTAACATTCCCCCCCCCCTCATCCCGCCCCTCCCCAAAATTTCACAGCACCCAAAAATATACTACCGAAGCGTCCTGTTTTGCGACCAAGTTTTCAGGACAGAAAAAACAAATAAAAACAAAATCACATAGAAGCTCCGCTCCTCCAGCGGCTTAAACCCAAAAATTATATTAAACACGAAAAATGTAAAGCGCCAACACATATTATAGCATGGCTACGTCGTACCGTTGCGTATCGGTACCTTTGCCTAAAACATCATTACATAAATTCACCGTTTATTGTGAATACCAAAATGTATTTAAAGTTGTATCTTGAGTTTAATAAACAACGCCGTTAGCCGCGCTGGAAGCACTCGTTCCCGGCCGATCACGAAAGTTAAGTAGCAGCGGTCACGGAGTGGTCTAGGATGGGTGACCGCTCCGTGAGGCGTTGACGAAGAGGAGACGCGCCGAAGCCATTTTTCGCGCTTGGAGTTTTGGGCCCCTCTGGGGCGCTGGATGGTCGAAGCACACAAGACAAGCCTCTGGTGAATATCAATAAGGAGAGACAGCGCTAGGGGTAATGCCCCCCAGGGTAATGGCCTAACGCCAATTCAATAGTCAGGAAATATTAGGACTGGCTAGAACAAGAGAACGCGTGAAGGAGGTGCAAATGAAGTTAATCCATAAGAGGTTCCTGGAGCACCCCTGTCATACGTGTAAGGACGGTCATCGTGGAGTTTTAGTCGGTAAGAGTCCGACACTACTCTGTTGTTACGCAATTAATGCAACAGCG
Source organism: Bombus vosnesenskii (assembly GCF_011952255.1). NCBI lineage: Eukaryota > Metazoa > Arthropoda > Insecta > Hymenoptera > Apidae > Bombus > Bombus vosnesenskii. Next base: position 195,967 of record NW_022883359.1, on the reverse strand, counting down.
GAGTGTCCATGAGGATTTCTCCACGTACAAAAAAAAGTTCAATAACGAATCCGCGGTCAACGGGATGATAGATAAACGTTCTCACAAAATCTAAGTCTGACTCATTATTGGTAAAACGTGAAATAATCACTGGTTGTAAAGACGTTACTCTGTAGTTGATGAGATCGCGAGAGAGAATGAATTTCCGTCCCGATGATGCCGCAGACGAAAACTATAATGGGGTGTGTCTAAGAACACGAGATCATCGGATTCGTCGAGGATAGCCTTCGTTCAGAAGGTAAAGGAAATTGGCATTGCTGCTAATTGGTCAATCTCTATATCGGTGGTTAGAAAAAGATGCTAGCCGCCCTCGAGGGAAAGTTGCTAGTGGGAGACGTCGTTCGTTGGAAAATAGGTCTCCCCTATTTTCCCGTAGTTGGGACAAAGACTGTTTGTCTGTTTGAAGGACTTTAGTTGGCTAAATCTTGAGATTTATAACGGGCCCTCGGGCTAGCTGAACATGTACTGCGGAGACGCATCGACATCTGGCAATAATCTTATTCGAAGAATAGGGTCTGCGTGTGGCGAGCTACGGGACAGAGTCCGTTGGAATGTTTACTGTTGAGTGTTACAACTATTTCCTTTTTAAGGAGAGCTATAGAATTACTCCATGCCTTTGTTAGACAAAGCGTTCATCCCGTGACCGCGGCTACGTTCGGCGACTTATTATCACAAATCTCGAACAAATACAATCGGATCGAATGACGACAATTGTTCAATTACGCCTATGATAGTTGTTAGGGAAGTGATACATTTACACTGTACATGAGAGTGTGTGTGTAAGGGTTAGAGGGCGTCACGGTCTTAGTGGAGACAAAAGACTGTTGCCAGATGTTAGAAGAATCTAGGATAGTCGGTTGGCGACAAGCGTGCGTGCAAGACGTTCTTCAGAGTGTAATATAGATGTATAACTGTAGTGTGTGAAATATAGTCAATAATTTGTATTCCCAAATCCTCGAATTTCCTTAACAATAGTATCTACATTACGGTCTTAAGGGATTATCCAAAATTTCAAAGGCTCCGGTGTTCTTTCATCTCCGACATACATATATCAACTTTAATCATTTCAACAAATATCAAATTGCCTAACGTATTGCAGATAGCAGAAATTTGTCACATGACGATTACATAATAGAATTAGGCAAATTTTTACAAAGACTAACTTGTTTACATCATCATTCCCCAAGATATGGACGTAAAGTTCAAATTCGACATGAAATTCAAGATAAAACTAAAATGGAACTATATATCTTTCTTCGCATGATTCGATAGTACCTATTTCACAAAATGCAATATTTGATACATAGCGCTTCAGACGCGAACAAGACCACCAGCAGCGCTTTTGACCCACTTGAGGAATGTTTTCCCGCGAAAAGCAATCAATTTATTAGCACAATATCTAAAAAATTAATTGAAATCGGCAATATACATGAAAGGTTAGTGAGAATTCATCTTGAGAAGCATTATCAAATGATGCCAAAAAATACATAATTTCTGATAAAAACGGAACTACATCTCCACATATAAAAAAATAATAATGTAAAAAAGATGGTTTTTTATGATTAATTACGTATATTAAGTCTCTGTTTTCTTACAAGCACAGTTGAGCAAAATTTGATTTGTCTACTATATAATAAATAATAAATTAAAATAGCATTTTAATTCTGAATAAGAATTAAATTCCTTCTTTAAATAATAATCGTTTAGACGATACCAAAAATAATTTATTTATTATTTCTTAGTTGTAAATGAAAGTTTATTTTCTATTTGAATTAAATCCGATCCCAAATGATAATATATAAATATGTTTTGTTTTTGTCTAATCTGTTTCATTTTGTACAATGAAAGAATCGTATAATTTATATGGTTGTTTTTCAATAGACAGATCACAGTTCATATTATTCTCACCTAATATTATTAGAAATTACAAGTTGTAATTTACAGCAATCTTTCTGATTGAAATGTTATATTTATGTAGAAATAAATTTGCTCAACGACCTATTATCTTGAATCTTGATATTACCTTTTATTGAAACCTCATAATACGGTGTTTTAACTCTCTCAATGGTCTAGGGTCCTAGCCACTCTATGTCTAATTTATGCTCTTTATGGTCGTTGTGTATTAAGACTCTATCCCCTTCTTTAAATATTGACTGGGGTTTTATTATTCGTCGTCTCTGATCTCTTTGATATCTTTGTTTACTCCTAATCAATTGGTCGCGAGCTTTCGAAAGTCTAGAATCCCATTCTCGTTTTCTGAATGCTACTTCGTCCGTGTAAGTGCGTTGTGGATTTCGTGAAATGGTCGAGGGTAAGTTGGCTTTGTGGCCGAATGTCAATTCAAAAGGTGTATAACCGGTCGAGTCGTGTATCATCGTATTGTAGGCTAGGCATATAAAATTTAAATGTTCGTCCCATTCTTCCCCTGAGTCCCTTTGAACACACTTTAGCATATCTGCTATTACAGCGTGAGTTCGCTCTAATGATCCATTACTTTGGGGGTAGAAGCTAATAGTTTTAATGTGTTTTATTTTGAAGGCTTCTTCGTATTTTTGCATTAAGCTACTAATAAAATTTTGTCCTCTGTCTGTCAGTATTTTCTTAGGCGCTGAGAATATGTATATGTAATGGTCTAACAGGGAATTCCAAATAGTTTCTGTTTGTTGGTTTTTTATAGGAACAAGGATAAGGTATTTTGTGAGTTCATCGTGAATGGAGAGTATAAAGGAATTGCCTCGTTTTCTTCAATGGTCCTATTATATCCATGGCTATCTTGTCATTGGGTTCTAATGGTGTGTCGGTTATACATGGTTCTTCTTTGGGTCGAATCCTAGTCATTTTTGCGGTTTGACAGGTCTCACAAGTTTCTATTCTGGTTTTTATTCTGTCCATAAGGTGTGGGATACTATATTTGTCTCTGATTCTGTCGTACGTCTTTTGTATTCCGGGATGTCCTATCAAGTCATGATTTTCTTTCAGTATTTGTTCTATCTCTTCGTCACTTAAGCTCTGTATTGGCTCGTAAGCAAACTCTATATCGTCGCGTTGGTCATTGAAAAACAAAAGAAGTCTCTTTATGTGTGCTTTGTCTTGTGCGTTTAAGTTGTTGTCTCCTATCCCTATCTTTCTATTTGTTTTGAGTACGTTTGATATTTTCTGTAACCATGCGGTTTCGTCATATGGGCCTAGATATGTTTTTGTTAATTGGAAAAAGTTGTCTTTGTTAGGTGTTAGTTTTAATAATTTTGGTATTTCTTCTGATTTTTCCCAGTCTTTGAATTGTTTTAATAAAACGTCAGTTTGTGTTATCGCGTGTACTCTGGATAAGGCGTCAGCGGCCGCGTTTTCCTTTCCTTTTACGTACTCTATGTCATACTCGTATTCCTCTAATCTTAATCTCCATCGGATCAATCGGCTGGAGGGGTCCTTACAGTTGTGTAGCCATTTAAGGGCTTGGTGGTCTGTTTGAATTTGGAATTTACGGCCTAATAAATATTGTCTCAGTCTTTTAACTGCCCAAACGATAGCTAATAATTCCTTTTCCGTCGTTGTATAATTTCGTTCAGGAGGGTTTAATGTTCTCGAAATAAAGCAACAAGGGTGCCCGTCTTGTGAAAGGATCCCTCCTAAACCTTCGTTACTGGCGTCCGTTGTCAATGTAAATGTTTTTGTGTAGTCGGGATATTTTAGTACCGGTGCTTGGCATAATCTTTCTTTTAACGTATCGAAGCTGAGTTGTGTTCTCTCGGTCCAGTGGAATGGCGTGTCCTTTTTCGTGAGGTCCGTAAGGGGTTTTGCTAGCTTTGAAAAGTTACGAATAAATTTTCTGTAATAACCTGCTAGCCCGAGGAAAGATTTTACTTCTGTTGGATTCTTAGGTTGTCTAAAGTTTTTTACTGCTTCTATTTTCTTCGGATTGGGTTTTACTCCCTCACTTGTTACGGTATGTCCGAGGTATTCTAATTCGGGCTTTAAAAATTCGCACTTATCGGGCTGTAGTTTCAGCCCCAATTCCCTAAGTCTTTGTAAAACGATAGCTAGGTTTTGGTTGTGTTCTTCTATCGATTGACCAAAAATAATAATATCGTCCAAATATGCAAAGCAATGTTTATTAATAAGTCCGCGAAGCGCAGTGTCCATCATTCTTTGAAATGTCGCTGGCGCGTTTTTGAGTCCAAACGGCATTCGATTATAATGGTAATGTCCTTGTGGTGTGCTAAATGCAGTGTACTTCTTTGATTTGGGATCCATAGGAATTTGGTGGAATCCCGAGGATAAGTCTAGGGCGGAAAAGAATTTTGCGTTTCCTAACTGCGATATTATGTCATCTATGTCGGGTAGTGGATATGCGTCTTGGTCCGTAAGTTCGTTAATTTTTCTGAAGTCAGTTACAATTCTCCATTTCTGTTTTCCCGAGGCGTCCTGTTTCTTTGGTACAACTCATACTGGGGAATTATATGGAGAGTCGGAAGGTTCTATAATGTTTTTCCTAAGCATTTCGTCCATCTGTCGCCTAATTTCTGTTTTGTGGCATTCAGGGGGTCGGTAGGATTTAGTGTTTATGATTTTGTTCTCTTTTAGGGTAATTGTATGCTTAGCAAGTGAAGTGCACGGTAAGAGTTCTGTTTCGAGATTGAAGACGTCCAAATAGTAAAGTAATATCTTTTCAATTGGTTCTCTGAGAGCCTTTTCTATATGTGAAAGTCTAACTAGATCTCTGAATGTAGAAATTTGTTTGTAGGTGTTGGAATTTTCGATGCAATTAGTGATTTTTAAGTTGGACTCACCACCATTGATAAAGCATACTGGAGTCGGTTTTCCTTCTAGGTACACTGTCTTTGATATGGCTTGCCCAGGTGATATGGTCGTTGCCGGTTGTAACAAAATAGTATTATTATTTAGTTTTAATCTGTTGTTGGAAAGATTGAATTTAAATTGTCGTAATGCGGGGAAACCTAATATTCCATCTTCTATTAGCGGAAAATCATCATCTATTATATGAAAGTCTATCTTTTTGTCAAACAGATCTATAATGACGCGTTCGGAAGTTTCGAATTCAGAGTGTCCCATTGTGAATTTCTTCACAGGTACCGGTTCTGTTCTTGCTGTCCATTTTCGCTTGAGCAGGTTGATTCCTGCCCCTGAGTCGACAAGAAATGTTCGTTTCGGTTGTCCGGCTGGTCCAAGGAGCACTGTGGGTAGTTCTCCTGTAGTTGCATTGATCCTGATTCTTTCGTTTCCATCTGGACGAAGTTGATTGGGGGTGCTCGTTGTTGTAGGCCTGGTGTTCGAAAATTTGGACATTGGTTTGATCTGTGTCCAAAGCGTTTGCACTTGAAACATTGTACCTGGGCTCGTTCTTCTAACGGTGCTCGTCGAAAGGCCGTTTTAGGTTGTTGGGCGAAACCATTTTGAATCGCTCTGGGCGGTGTGGACGTGAAATTTGCTACTGGTCGTGGTCGATTATCGGGGCGAATGGTCCGTTCCTTACGGGTTCTGTGCTCATGAAAGTATCTTTCGATTTCGATGGCGCGTTTCTCGGCTTCAATAAAATTCTGCGGCGGAGTGGTCAGTAGTATTTGTCCTATTTCTAATTTTAATCCGCGAACAAAGTCCGTTATCGAGTCTTTCAAGATTCTGTCGCTCACGGCGCGTCTGTTCATTTCCTCTGGGTATTCATTAGTAATGCTGTGCTGTAATTCATTGTAGGCTCGTCTAAACCGAGTAATATAGCTCTGTACGCCTTCACTAAACCCTTGTCTAGTGTCTCGTAATTGATCCTGGTTTTCACGGACCGAGCTTCGGGTCGCTAAGTTCTGTCGTAATGCTTGGTATAAGTGTGCGTATTCTGAAATGTGCACACTACGTATTGCCATAGCTGCTTTTCCCGAAATTCTCTCAGTCTTAATCATTCTAAGCAGTAAGTACTGTTCGCTGCACATTACCCTCATCTCTTCGACTTCTCTAACGAATTCTTCCACTCCTATATCATCTTCGCCGTTGAGTGATGATATACATCTTATTACATCTGTAGCTTTAAGCTCTGGTTGCGTAGAACGTTGGAGGAACGCTCTGCCCTCGGGTGATTGGGGGGGCTGAGTCATTGGAGGGGGTTCTCGGAAGACTGATTGATCCGTAGTGGTGGGGTTTATTTCATCTATAGTTATCAGGGAGCTGGCTTCTGATCCGTTTCTCATTTGCATGTTTGCTAACTTATCGCTTATTCGTGCGATCTCTGCTTCGAGTCGGTTAAATCGTTGCGTGGAACTCTCGCTCTCTTTCTGCCATGCGTCTATTATAGCTCTAACTGTTGGGTCTATCCCACTACTAGTTAAAGCGGCGTCAACCACTTCGGTATTACTTTCTTGTGGCGTTGCCATTGTTATACTACTTATACTGTCTGTGCTATTTGACAAAAGAGTTCAGCGTTCGCTCACCTTGATCGTTTAGCCCGTAGGAAAGGTGCCGCTGCGGTGTTCCTTTGTCGAAACGTCAGAGGTGTCTGCTCTGTTGCAGTGGTCCGTTGATCCTCAATCTTCGAAGTTGACCGTAGCCCGAAATGCGTAATTTCGTTTTCTCGAAGCTGATGGATCCTGGCAGGATCGCCAAAATGTCACGTAGTTTTTGGGTTGGTCGGTGAAAATAAAATATAGTTGAGTCGTAAGACAACTATTTACTTGGTTTTAATCAACCTTTATTATGAATTCAGCAACCACAATATAACACGCACTGAATTAACATAAATCACAATTCACTCCAACCACGTTATGTAAGACTTAGTTACAACAATACATTAAGTACGCGACTTATAAGAGTAGAGACCAACATAGATATGTTGACTATTCTAAAGATACAGAATAAGTGAAGTTTTACTGACGATATTGTGTCTGAGGAAAGCTAGGGGTGGGTGTGTCTAAGGACACGGGACTATCGGATTTGTTGATGACAATTTTGGTTAAGGAAGTGAGGGCAGTAGACACCATCTCCGATTGGATAATAGGACGGTTGGTGGACCAGGAAGGGTTTTAGCCGCCCTCGCGAGAAAGTTGCCAACGGAACATACCAGATGTGGAGAAAACCAACTTTCTAAGCTAACACGTGGTAGACAATAAACGTAAAGGGAAATTTAAGACAGGAAATACTCGCTTGGTCCGAAGGACCTTAACTATAAAAATGCCAAGGCCCCCTGGTGGGCACTTAAGACTATTGAGGGTGCGCGCCAAGGATATGCAGACATCTGGGTGCCATCCTGTCCGTAGTGTGTGGCCTGGTCTCTGATATGAATTGACGTTACACGATCGCGGATGCCTAACAACCTCAAGGATAGTGGGGATATTGAGAGGTGACAAAAGACAAATAACCGAATCCGATCGGAAGTCGAGTTGTAAGAGTCGTCTTAAAAAGTTACGCCTAGAGTTCGGAAGTAAAAATTGTGAATTGTGTTAGAAGAAAAATAAAGTTTCTTTTTTCTATTTTTTTTTGTTGTTCTATTGTGTTATTTTACGTGACAAACGAGTGGACGAATTTGTAATAGAAAAATATACTGAAATAAATGAAGGTATAAGGACAAGTATAATGTATAAGTTTATGCTGATTCAGATTCTTACTCTCTTAGGGTTACAATACAATAACATCGATAAGGAGCACCTTGTAGCTTAGGGAAAGGCTACAAGCGACATAAATAGAAATCTATTTATTAGTTTCTTTGTTCCTAGACCTTGTAACCCAAAACAAATGTGTATTCAAGGGTACAATAATATGGACCTTTCCTTATTTAGAATACGTTTGTTTCACTAAATTCTATTTTCTGCGTAATAGAGGACTCTAGGTCACGGATATACATAAATAAAGATGTAGAATTTTTCATGAAGTAGTTACTTCAACATATTCAAAGGGAATAACTTAAATATAGACGAACAAATAAATATTTTCTCAAATAAGAGAAAAATCCAACGATGTTTTTGATCACGACTCGTATGAGGGGGAAGGGGGGGGGGGGAGAAAAAGAGGAAAGCAAAAAATGATAGGCAGTTTAGTAGAGATTCAGAAGAAAAGTTTGAGGAAGTTGTCTGAAATAAAATGTGATGATTGAGAAAAAAGTGGGACATGAAGCATGTTATATAAAATATACTTTATATATTCTATTTTGGTTCATATATATAATATAAAAGATGTATATGTAATACAAAACGAATGTAGAATATAAGTACTAAGGTTTAATCAGAGTTTCTGTAATTTTGATAGTTTTGTATTTTTTTATTTTTATATTTTCTATATTTTTGTACTTTTGTATTTTTTAACATTTTCTATAATTCTATATTCAAGTAATTGTATAAAAAGAAGAATACGAAAAGTGTGGAATGACAACGCATGTAACGGTACGTGAATGTTACGCGTGCGCAAGATAACCAGGGGAGGTTGTATAGGAAACGAGAGTTCGTTGGACACAGAAAACGGTTTTTAGGAATACGTCATATTTATGTAAACTATATACCAAAGAATTAAAAAATAAATAAATAAATAATATCGAGTAACTAATTAGTTACCTAATACCATACCATACCATACCATACCATAGTTAACTAATTAGAAGAGAAAAAGAAAAACATTCGCTAAACGAAATGGCGCGATCAACCCCCAAGGTTGCGATGGTGGTGTCACTACCGGCATACTTCAAATCCGATGGACTGACGATAGAGATAAAGATGTGGCGGCACTCGGCAACAATGTATATCGCCGAAGTGCCTAATGAACCATCAACATCTCAACGGTCCTTTCACCGAAGATTCTAGAAGAAAGAGCACGTGGCAACGGTCGCGAACGCCTAGCAAATGCATGGACGATGAGGATGTTGAGGGATGACAAAATAAAGTAATCGGATCCGATCGAAAGTCAAATCATAAGAGTCAGTCTTAGAAAGTCACGCCTAGAGTTCGGAAGTGGATTTTAAAGTGTATTGTTGTTAGAAAAAAAATAAAGTTTTCTTTTTTTTATTTTTCACCTCAAATTTCTTTTTTATTTTGTTATTTTACGTGACAGTGGCGTTAACAGTTGGGTTGCACGACACAAACAATTTTAAATTGGAGTTAAACCGCCAATCGCGACAAGGCCACGGTGATTTTTACTCTTCTTTATACGCAGGCGGCACGTTATCAATAGAGATCTCACTCCGCTGGTTCGATGTTTTTAATTATATTTTTAATACACCGCTTATTGTATCGAGCAGCATCGTGGCCATTTGTAAGCAGTCATTGGTAAAGACACGCAATACATCACTTAAATCCATCATAATAAAAAGGAGAACGCATGATTATATGCATTTAGTAATAAAGATAATAAAAAAAGAGTCACCATACCAACCCAAGAGAAGATTTATAATGATTTACCTTAAGTAGAATAGGTTTAGTTGAATAACACGAAATCCGTAGATAGGTTTCTGGAGATCCGAAGACTTTGAGCACCCTGAGAAATTAAAGCAAGTTAGATAAATGCAGAAATTAAAATTGAGATACGATTATTTTATAAGAGTATCATATTGAATTACATATTTGATGCATACAATTAAGTTACAATATTTTGTCATTATTTGTTGGAATTTTATCGAATGCTTTTAAATAAGAAAATTTTGATAAAAATTAATAACATAGTGTTAAAATATAAAATTGTATTATCTTTATAGCGTAATTTATTTATAAGTTATAAATAAATTTATAGCTATAACATTCAGAATTTCGCAAAGTATTCTCAGGATATATCTTGTTTCGCTTGCTAAAACTTTTTAATGGATTGTTATCTAACATACATGATTAAAGCACACTCTTCTGTTAATCATTGATCAATGAAATTGGTCTTGTTCTTAAAATCTTAACGAATTCCATAATCAATGTTTCACAATATATAGAAAAAAATAATTTTAAAGCGATCTGATCTACATAAAAAGAGAACATTCTCAAGTTTAACATTGCAATGTTGTAATATTTTTACACTTATAAAAGAAATGTTGACATATTTAAGCAAAATAATCCATCAGCGCTTCACATATTTTGGATTATTAAAATATAATTTCACTGGATACACTTGGCGTGTTAAAAGTTTTTACAATTCATGAAGGTGTACATTATTGTACATTTGATGATAATAATAATCGTACATATAAGTTATGACAAAAAGTAGAAGAGTAAATAAATGTTCAATACTTCAATGCTTGCTTAAATTATATTAATGTTAATACAAATAAAGATAGGTTTTAACATATATTAACGCATTGAAAAATTGTTGTTTGTATAGCATAAGTATGGTTTAAAATCTATGTATCAATATTAGTGGTTTTCTGCCTGTTATTTCATATCTAATACAATTTTATATCTATACTCGCAATTTAACTTATGAAAAATAACAGTGATATATGAGCAATATGGATGTCATTAACTACTGCTGAAATACATTTGAAACAGTCTTGGCAGTTCAATCTTCTGATTCCATAAGGATCTATATATGGGTGCTACCTTTATTTATTCTGCAACATAAACAAATTGATATTGTAATTTTACTGTGAAACTTTACAAGACCACAATATAAGAAGAGCATATAAACTTGTATATACATATTTGCAAATATATATAATTTTCATATACACCTGAAATCTAGCTCATACCGCTTTCTGACTTTAAGCACTGTTTGAACGTATTTCCTGTTAATATAATATTTACATTGCGATGTCTTTTCATTTTTTATAGACAAGAAATTTTGTTGTTGTTATATAGTATGACGAAACGTGGTAAAAAAGTACTATGACAATATGGCAAATTTGTAACTTTTAATTAAAAAAGGAGGAAAAAGAAAATATTTTACATTTAAAAATGAAACTTTGAAACCTATTACCTTGTGCAATAAGGATAGAAATTAAACAAATTTAGTATATCGCATCGCAAACTGAACTATGAAAATTGCAAAGTTCAGCGTTATCGATCGTCACGTAGGCCCATACCAATAATCCCAAATAGGTATTTTATTGCTTAATTTTCTTCAGTTCTGTACATATCCCTAGGTTGTCGTGTATTAGTATTAGATAAAAAAAGTACGAACCTATCTACACAGTTAATAAAAATATAATTGAATTAAGAACATAAATCCCGTATTTTTTAATACATATTCCACGTTTATTACGTCTTATCTACGATCTAGATCTATGTCTAGATCTACGATTTCTTCTATTTATCTTTTATACAGGATAGTTGGTAACTGGTGGTACAAGCGGAAATGGGGTGATTCTACACGAAAAAAGAAGTCGAAAATATAGAATAAAAAATTTTCTTTTTAATTTTTTTTTAATTTTTCCATCGAGACAACGATCTACAGTGAGATCCGTTATAACGAGACGTGATAAAGTGCACGCGTATCGAGCGAAAATTCAAAGTCGATTTTCTCGAAAACGAAGCCTCAAACGAAAAATTTTTGTTCTATATTTTCGACTTCTTTTTTCGCGTAGAATCACCCCCTTTCCGCTTGTACTACCAGTTACCAACCACCCTGTATATATAGCTTGATATGTTTGGTGTACCGCAATAATATAGGTTAAATTATATCTTATATTCTTCTATTATATAGGTTAAATTATATATTATATTATATTATAGGTTAAACATATCTGTTTCATATAAGAATAACTTAAGTAAAATCTTTAATTGTATAAACTTAATTGTATAACCTTTAATTGTATAAAAGTAAAATTGTATAACTTTGTATAAAATTGTATAAAATTGTATAAAATTGTATAAAATCGTATAAAATTGTATAACTTTAATTGTATAAAATATTTACCTTAAATAAATCAATGGTCGATCAAGTTTTGTTTTTATTTAAAATTTCACATTCACAATTTGTCCAATTTGGACATTTGGTAGAATTTTTTATCTGTTTGATTATGATGTGGGTGGCTACCCCCAATGGGGTACCATCTTCGTGTTTGTTAAGATATATCCTTTGTGAGATCTGCTGGGTGTTTCCTTTTTAGTCTTCTTTCTATGGTTCTGTTGAAAGTTTCCGCTGCTAGCCGGTTCGGGTGCGTTGCTATTCTTTCTCTGTACCTTCTTGCACATCTGCTAATCTCCTCCTTGACCGTTGGTATTCCCAGGTTTTTCCGAATGTCCTCGCTTCTAACGTACCATGGGGCGTTTACAATTGATCTAAGAATTTTAGCTTGGACGGTCTCTATTTTGCTTATATGGCTCATTGCTGCTGTTCCCCAAAGTGGTATTCCGTACGTCCAAATTGGTTTTATGATCGTTTTGTATATTTTTAGTTTGTTTTCTATGCTTAGTTTGCATTTTCGACTTGTTAACCAATACATTTGTCTCCTTGCTAATTGTATCTTGTCTATTATAGATTTAATATGCTGTTTCCACGTGAATCGTGTATCTAAGTGGAGTCCTAGGTATTTGACTTGCCTTGTTTGTATTTTGTGCGTGCCGTTCAATATAATGTTTGGAGGTATCTGTTTTCGCAGTGTGAATGTAATGTGGTTACATTTATCGGAGTTTGCTTTAATTTGTTTAACTTGAAGCCACTTTTCTATTTTTGTGATATGTTCTTGTAGTGATGTGACTGCTGTCGCAGGGTCAGTGTGCCTGACTAGTACCGCTGTGTCGTCCGCGAATGTCAGTATCTTGCTATTAGAAGTTGTTGGTATGTTGGCCGTGTATAGTGTATATAGAATTGGTCCTAAGACGCTTCCTTGCGGAACCCCTGCCTTGATGTCTTTAACTTCAGAGTATGTGTCTTCAATTTTTACTACGAAGGTTCTGCTGCTTAAGTAAGATTTAATTAAATGGTATATCTGCCCCGGGAATTGTTTTCTGATTGATTGAAGTAGACTTTCGTGGTTTATTTTGTCAAATGCTTTCTCGATGTCCATAAAGAGGGCTGTGCAGTATTGTTTGTTTTCTAATGCTAGAATTATTTCACTTGTAAGTCTGTGCATTTGCTCTATCGTGGAGTGTTTGTTTCTGAATCCAAATTGGTGATCTGGTATTAATTTTTCCTTCTCTATTATTGGTTTTAAGCGGGTGTATATTATTTTTTCTAGTACTTTGGAAAACACGGGAAGTAGTGATATCAGTCTATAAGATGTTGTTTGGTGTGGGTCTTTGCCTGGTTTAGATAACATTATGATCTGTGCTAGTTTCCATAGTTTAGGATAGTATTGGATTCTTAATATTGCGTTGTAAATTATTGTGATTAGTCGTATCGCTTTTGGAGGAAGGTTTTTTAAAATTTTACCATTGATTAGGTTGATCCCTGGTGCTTTATTGTTTTTTGTTTTCTCAATTATGTTTCTGATTTCTTGTGCTGTTGCTTTGGGTATGTTGTAGTAATTGTCAGTTGGTGTACTAGTAGTTAGCGCATCCTCGTCCGTATGACTATTGTGGTTGCTGTTGTTGATGTTGTGTTGGGATGTGAATGTGTTGCATAGGTGGTTGGAAAATTCTTCAGCTTACTCTTAGTTGCTTCTTGCCCATGTGTTGTCTGCTCTTCTGATTGCTGGCACCATTTTTGTTGTCTTCTTTATCTTTTTTGTGCCTTTCTATAGGGTGTAGTTGGAGTTCTCGTGCGCAGATAGTGACTCTATGAATTTTGTGAATTCATTGTTATTGCGTTCTTTTATTTTGTTTTTAATTTCCTTTGCAAGTATATTTAGGTGTTTTTTACTTTCTTTTGATCTATGTTTTTGCCATTTTGCTTTCGCGTTTCTTTTTTCTCTAATTATTTCGAGGATGTCTGGCGGAATTATTTTTGTTTGTCTATTGGTTGATTCAGGTATAGTGGTTGCCCATGCTGCTTCTTGTACAGTTTCAGTAGGTGTTGTTACTGCTTGTTCGATGTGTTCAGGTGTTTTCAATCGGATGTTACAATTGATTTTGTTCTCAATTATTTCTTTAAATGTTTGCCATTTGGTGGTTTTATTGCATAGCTTCTCTGTGCTGCTGTAAAGTATTGGTTTGTTTCTGTATGTAATTATTATGGGCGTATGGTCGGAGCTAAGCTCGAGGCTGGGTGCTATGTTTAGTTTATTTGCGTTTAGTCCCTTTGTAACTGCAAAGTCTAGCAGGTCACGTATTTTGCTCACGTCTGTCGGCCAGTATGTCGGTCTTCCTGTGGATAATATATTGAGGTTATTATTTCTGATGTATTTTTCCAAGGTTCTGCCTCGAGGTGTGGTGATTCTTGATCCCCATAGTGTGTGCTTTGAGTTATAGTCTCCCGCTGCAATATACTTGTCACCTAAGTGTCGGAAGTAATCTTCCCACATTTGCGTTGTGATTTTGTGTCGCGGCGGTACGTATACTGCTGACAACTGCAGTTGGTTGCTATTAGTCTGTACGGTAACGGTGGTTGCTTGTATATGTTCCTTACTGACCTGGCTGTGTAGGTGATGTTTAATGTCGTTTTTTATGACTATTGCCGTCCCTCCGTGTGCTTTCCCCGAGGGATGTTTGGTGTCGTATATGGTGTAGTGCGGTATTTTTATGTAGCTTTTTATTGTGAGGTGTGTTTCTGAGACGAGTATGTCACGGTGACCGTGGGAATGCAGCGAAAGCAAAATTATATCTCGCATACCTTAGCCATCAAAACAGTAACTAAGCAGTAACGGAATCCCTATGTGTCCGGCATCCAGCGATAACCCCTCCACAGGAACTAAACCCTTGATATAAAAATACCTCCTAAGTCAGTGTACTCGACATTCTATTCTGTTCTGTTAAAACATTCTGTATCGTTACTCTGTCAGTTTCTAATAAAATTTGTAATAACGATCATAATTGAAGTGCAAATCTCTCACCTTACGTGCGGAACGTGAAATTACCCCGAATCGACGTGACAAAATTGGCGATTCCTGCCAGGATCCATTCAACGCATCAAGAGGAAGCTTCAACGGGAACTCTACGGATTCTACTGCGAAGGACCACGGTCACCTCCTTGATCAAAAGAAAGGATCTACAAAGAATCTCGGTAAGCTGGCTTTCGTACATTATCGAAACCGTAAACCCGAAATATGTTCTGAAGATAGTGACTCTTCTTCCGCCGAAAGTGTCATATTTCTCAGCATGAACCCAACTGACAAGAGTACCGCTAAACAAAGCGAGCTAATCGCTACCCTGATTGAACAATTTGAAAGCCTAACTCACGAGTTGAAGATCTTTAGAAATAGCACCGATCAAAACATTAAAAATATAAAGGAATTTGCATAAATTAGTGATAGTAACCGCTCGAAAGAAATACGCGATCTTGCAAAAACCATGGAAATAAAATACGATACCAAGACCGACCAGTCGCTAATGAACACCCATTTAGAAACTGCTGCTGATAATGTAACTGATGACGAAACTGATGGACCGAACGCTTCACAAAGACCACGAGCCGTATCTAACCGCGCCGCGATTAAACCAAGAAACAACTACAATGAAGATCGAGGCCTCGAAGCAGATAAGGCCATACGAACTGTCGAGACACTACGAGGTCGAGATGACGTAGGCGTTGAAGATTTCATTTTATCGGTCCGTAAAGCAAGAGCTAGATGCAAGACAAGTGACAGAGTGTTATTATTAGATCTCATACTCATCGAAAGGATTACCGACAACGCGAAACGAAACATACGATATCTAAAAATCAGCTCGTTCGAAGACTTATATTCATGCTTAACACAACACGTATTGACACCAACAACTATTAGCAATTGTAGGGACAAATTAAAGAATTTAAAACAAGGGGCAACAGAAAGTGTACAATCTTTCAACTCCAGATTCTGACAGCAGCTAAACGAATTAAATTACGCAGTTCAAAACGAAAACGGCACACCAACATAACAACGCGTAGCTATAGATATTGATGAACGCGAAGCACTTAAAACCTATTTGCTCAATTTACGATACGAGATAGGATAGGAGACAGATGGTAGTATCTAGCGATCCAAAGAAGCTGATCCTTGCCCAACAACTAGCAGCCGACAGAAAACAATGGTTACGGGAAGCAAATCGTGTCGCCAACCGCCCAAAGAATCAATCTCACAACACTACACTAGTATCCAAGCGAACTACTACCACACCCACCACCACAATCTTTTGCTCAGCTACCTAGCCGACCATTAGACGACCGCATGAAACCGAAGTGTCCGAAGTGTTTACGAACTGGACACACAGCCGAAAACTGCTACTCTTGAAATTTTCCATTCGCCAACCAAGGAAAGATTCCACCTCGAGTAAACCAAACAACGGAGAACCCAGAGAAAGCTTACCTCGAGTCAACTGCACCACCACTGGAAGATTACTATCAATCGTACTGCAACGAAGAGACGGAGGAAGAGCCAGATTCCTCATCGATACCGGAGCAGGAATCAACCTTATAAAAGAAAAAGCCTCACTAAACATCCAAACCTCTAACCGAAAGACCTTCCTAATGGGAAGTGACAAACATACCACTAACAAAATTTGCAATTTAACCATGCTCAAGAAAAATCATCAATTCCACGTAGTCCCTACAACTTTCCTCTAATCGAAGATGGAATAATCGGACTCCCATTCCTTACAAAGTACCAATGCAGCGTCACTAACAATAAACTAACCTTAGACGAAATTATATTACCATTCCAGAAAACCGATAGCAAGATAAGATCAGGCGAAACTTTAATTTCAACCCAATACATCGAAGGAAAGCCCACAGCAGTATGTTTCATCAACACTGGTAAGCAAATCTGTCACATTACAAACGAAATAGAGAAACCCGATAAACTAAGCCAAATTAATAAATTCGCACAAATAATAGGTACCAAACATATTGATCCAGAACTTCGAGAACCTCTTGAGAAAATCCTCATCAATTACTTAGACGTTTATAATATGGAAACAGACTCATCACCATGTACTAACTGGACAGAACATACAATCACACTCAAGACAGACAAACCTATAAACATCAAGTCCTATAGACCGCCCGAATGTCATAAAAAAGAAATCGAGACTCAAATCAACGACATGTTAGACAAACAAATCATAGAACCATCGGACAGTCCATATAACGCACCAATTTGGGTAGTTCCAAAGAAATTAGACGCATCAGGCAAACAAAAATGGAGAATCGTTATAGATTTTAGAAAATTAAACGAGCAAACAGACCAAGACGCATATCCTTTACCAAATTCGGACGAAATACTCGATCACTTAGGCAAAGCTAAATTTTTCTCAGCCCTAGACCTCTCGTCAGGATTTCACCAGATACCTATGGAGCAAAATTCCAAAAAATATACTGCATTCTCAACCCCACAAGGTCACTTCCACTAACATCGCATGCCGAAAAAACGTACCGGCGACGTTTCAACGTATGATGGATACCGCGCTACGGGGCTTAATAGGAAATAACTGTTTTGTATACCTAGATGACATTATAATATTCGGGAGCACCGTCCAAGAACATAATCGAAATCTAGCTATTATACTAGACAGACTACAAAATTTAGGATTAAAAATACAACCGGACAAATGCGAATTTTTGAAACCAGAATTGGAATACCTAGGACACGTAGTAACAAAAGAGGGAGTAAAGCCTAATCTCAAAAAGATTCAAGCCGTGAAAGACGTTAAAACACGAAAAACCGCGACCCACATAAAATCATTCTTAGGACTCGTTGGATACTATAGAAAATTTATACGTAATTTTTCTAGAATCGCGAAACCACTGACAGATCTCACAAAAAAGAACACTTCATTCCATTGGACCGATAAACAACAACTTGCATTTGACACACTAAAACAAAAAATCTGCGAAGCCCCTGTACTACAATATCCAGACTTTGACAAAACATTCACATTAACAACAGACGCAAGTAACGAAGGGTTAGGAGCAATACTCTCCCAAGACGGACATCCATGCTGTTTTATATATCCCGAACTTTGAACCCTCCTGAAAAAAATTATTCCATGACCGAAAAAGAGTTATTGGCAATAGTATGGTCAATCAAAAGATTAAGACAATACCTACTTGGTAGAAAATTTAAAATTCAAAGTGATCATCAAGCCTTGAAATGGTTAAAGAATGTTAAAGATCCCTCATCGAGACTCATGCGATGGCGTTTGAGACTCGAGGAGTACGATTATGAAATCGAATACAAAAAAGGAAAAGAAAATACAGCTGCAGACGCTCTATCCCGATTGTATCCTATCACTAATGAAGAAATCCAACCCAATGTAGAAAACCCGGATTATTATGACGAGTATATAGATTGGAAAATCAATATCACCCCAGCTCCGATAACTCAAAAACCTAACAGACCACACTTTAAACAAATTACAAAGACCGAATTAGGAGACTTTAACGAACAGCATTGGTTGCGTCGATTAACCAAACACTTTATTAAACACCGAACCGGACGCTTACAAATAGGAATAAACGACAATAGCTTCAGCACGTTAGAAGAGGTAAATATTCAACTTATGCTGAGGTTTCTAACAACTAGATTCCCTCAAATTAAATTAATATTTGGACAAGATCCGCCAGTAGACTACGATAACGAACAAAAACAAACGATACTACGCGAAAATCATAACGAAATAGTAGGACACTTAGGTATACACCGCACCGTGAAACGAATACAAGAATACCATCACTGGACGAACCTAGAACAAGACGTTACAGAATTCATACAAAACTACGAAACCTGCCAACAACAAAAGCTAAATCGTATCAGGGCCAAAGAACAACTTATAATAACTGACACACCCCTTAATCCTAATGACAAAATCGCAATGGACATATTCGGACCTCTCACCAAAACCAAGCGGGACAATCAGTTTATCCTGTCTATCCAAGATCAATTAACCAAATATCTCATCCTCATACCCTTAAAAGACCAAACAGCCAACTCAATCATTAACGAACTTTTGGATCACTATGTATATATATTTTCCGCACCAGAAAGTATTCTTACGGACATGGAACGAAATTTCGTATGTAAATTGATGGACACATTTGAAAAGGCTTTCAAAATCCGACATATAAAAACCACTTCTTTCCATCCACAATCTAACGGATCCCTGGAACGAACGCATGCCGTAGTAAAGGGCCTTATTCGAACTTGTACCACCGACCGACAAAACGACAGGGATGAAAACTTAAAATTAATATGCATGGGATATAATACTTCAGTACACGAGACCACCGGGCATACCCCATTCGAATTAACATTTGGACGACAAGCTAACATGCCATCCTCAATATCAACCACTCCTAGCCTAACTAGAGAACAATTGTTTAACCTCTGGAAAAATCGACATAACTCCTATATAGCTAAAGCAAGACGAATTACCGAATCTAACAAAAAGCGATATCAAAGAGATCAAGTACGAAAAATTATGAAAACACAGACGATATTCCGAGTTAAAGATAAAGTATGGGTACATAACGATCACAAAACTAACAAACTAGACCACGAATGGCTAGGACCTGCAGAAATCCTCTCATCCAATCCACCCACCTATCTTATCGAATATTCCAACGGTCACACGCAAAGAATCCACGGTAACAGGCTAAAACCCTACCTTTCAGGAAGAAGACCATAATATGGATTATCATAACACCCGAGTACATTAAAAGCGATCTAGTAGTAAAACCATTAAATTACGCCAACATATTCTTAAAAACACTTGATCAAATAACGAGACAAAATTTTATGACTAACCATACCGAACCTTCAGTTCAAAACTTTCAACTAGTTCTAGATCTAAGTAAACTAAAGGTATGGATAAGAGATAACAAACTCATATATACAATAACCGTGCCGCTTTTGGAAAATAATGAATGGAAAATAACTAAAATTTACCCGATACGTTCTAAACAAAACTCTGTATTCATTGCGCCTGTAATAGAAACTGACTTGATACTAATCGACTCAGAACAATACACCTTTGCCGATAATCACTACTTAAATAAATATTGTAAGCGAACAGCAATCATCCACATCTGTAAAAGAACTCAACCGAGTCACAATAGAATCAATTCACCTGAATGCAGATCAGAATTAATTAATAATCGACTGACAGTCAAAACTTGCCCGACTGCTGTCTTCAAGCTGGAAGAATTGACGTTCGTACATTTGCAGACGGAAAACCATTATATTATTATTCCTGCGAAAAATGTACAAATCGATGTGTTATGTAAGACACATAAAATCCTAGAAATTAGACAACCAAGCTTAATTAGCAGTAAAACCGGGTGCATAATCACATACGATCATTATATCATGAAAATAGCAGGATCGCGTAAAAATATCTCTTGCGAAACCAAATTTAAGAATAGTATATACAGCTTCGAAGAAACAGATGTTCCAATATTGGTGTTTCGATCATTCGCGGAGAGACGCGATCGCGAGATATCACGTCAACGAGAGTTGTAAGTTCTCGTTACGATTGAACAATCGACGCCACGAAGTGATCGATTCCCTTATTTCGATTATGACAATAAGGGTAGTTCAATGAAATCTCACAGAATCAACACAACTAAATTAATGTTTATTGCACAACTTATTAACTATAAAATATAAATGGAACAACAAAGGAAATGTTACTATGGAATGCGCGATACAAAAGATGTGTAGACTGTTTGGCTTCTCGAAACGTTCTAATTCTTTCTGGAAGGCGACCCCCACTACCTTCGGATCACGCCACCTTCTTTTACGCCAGATCAAATAACGGCCACGAATCGACGTTTCTGGAGGTCGCTCTGCTTAATGAACCATGCGCTTGCCACTACAATGTTTATTTTGCCGGGCAGCCGCGACGATCCGTCTGCGACATTATAGTGCCGCGACCGACAGTGAAGAATATGATCTATGGCAAGCCGCATGGCGTAACATCCTCCCCCCGTTGAGAGGGTACCGATCAAATTAGCGAGATGTGGTTGAAGTTCCCATCTTAGTTCGTCTCGGTGGCTAGTTGTTCGGGTTTCTCGAGATCGGGTTGAATTGGCAGTGGGACAAGCCTTTTGACGGCCCGATCCAAAACGCTCTTTGCCGTCTGAACTGTAGCTGTCCGGATGACACCATCGGCGCCTGGATGAACCTTGATAACTCGGCCCAGAGGCCAATGCATGGAGGGAACGTTGTCCTCTCTGAGGATGACGATTGTGCCCTTTTGGATGCCGTGTCCACCCTTCCTCCACTTATTGCGGTTGGTTAGCTCGTTCAAATACTCCTTATGCCAGCGGTTCCAAAAATGCTGTTTAAGCTGTTGGATATGCTGCCATCTGGAGAGTCGGTTCGATGGAATGTCTCTGAAATCTCGATCACGTAAGCACATTAGTGAATCGCCAATGAGAAAATGTCCGGGAGTGAGGACTAGGAGATCATTTGGATCGGTGGAGATAGGAGTTAGCGGGCGGGAATTGAGGACTGCTTCTATTTCTATGATAAGAGTATTCAATTGTTCAGAGGTGAGTAACTCGTTGCCGGCTACACGCCTGAGGTGGCGTTTAAATGACTTCACCGCTGCTTCCCATAGCCCACCGAAATGCGGCGAATGAGGGGGAATGAAGCGCCATTCGATTTGTTTGTCGGCCAAAAATGCGGTTACTTTTTCCTTGTGATCGTCCGATTGTAATAAATCGTGAAGCTCTCGTAATTCGTTGCTTGCTCCTCTGAAGTTGGTGCCGTTATCAGAATGGATGGTGGAGCAATAGCCTCGTCGAGCGATAAATCTGCGAAGAGCGGCGATGAAGGCTTCGCTAGTGAGATCGTCAACGAGCTCGATGTGTACCGCTTTAATTGCTAGGCATACGAAAATGGCTACGTATACTTTTATCTGACGACGGTTACGATCTCGTTTTTCCTTGATGTGGAACGGCCCGCAGTAATCGACGCCGACGTTTGTAAATGGGCGAGATTCCGTTACTCGCGCCTCCGGCAGATTACCCATCACGTATTCTACCGGCGGTGGTTGAGCGCGGCAGCAGCGGACGCAGCCTTTGATCGCCCGGCCATACTTGACTTCGACCGTCAACGGGCCAGTATCTTTGTCTTACTGCGTATAACGTAGCCTGCGTTCCGGAATGCATGTGGATCTTGTGCTCGTGGTCTATGATGCGTGTTGTAACGGATGACTTAGGTAATACTATGGGATATTTCTGGGCGAAGGTCATCGACGAATGACTGAGTCGACCCCCGACTCGCAATATTCCTTCCTTGTCTATGAACGGATTGAGTCGCGTGAGCTTACCCTTTATCGCCGCGTTCCGATCTTTTTGGAGTGTGCGAATTTCCTCGGAGAAATGGATGTTTTGCAACAATTTTATCAGTTTATTGTGCGTTATGCGTAATTCAGTAACGGTTAGGGGTGCCGCTCGGTTCCTTTTCTGTTTCCAACGGAGGCAACGAGCTATGATTCGTATCAACTTGGGCCAGGATGAATACCTTTGCAACAAACAGTAATCGGGGGGGTTTGTGGACAGACAAATCGCCCCCTTCTGCTCCGGTACTTCAATTTGCGGTGTTAGCGCCCATGTCGGCCAATAGCCTTCCGACTGGTAGAGCCATGCAGGACCGTGCTGCCAGATGGTTGGGCGCAGAAACTCTTCGGGTGTTTGGCCGCGTGATATTAAGTCCGCGGGATTGTCGTCGGTAGGAACGTGGCGCCAATCACGGATGCTGGTTTTTGTTTGAATTTCGGAGACTCTGTTAGCGACGAATGTTTTAAGGGTGTGAGGTGATGTATTGAGCCAATGGAGGACGATAGTCGAATCGGTCCAATAGATAGTTCGAGTAATTTTGTGTGATAGGGCTTGTTGTATTGTCGACATCAGGGACGTAAGAAGGAGTGCTCCGCTCAGCTCGAGCCGAGGAATGGTCTGGCACTTGAGTGGGGCGACTTTCGATTTTGCGGTTAAAAGTTGGGTCCAAACACGGCCGTTGGTGTTAAGGGTTCGAAGATAAATACAGGCTCCGTAAGCCTTTTCGCTGGCATCGCAGAAACCATGCAGTTCAATTTCCATTGCGGACTCGATTATTGCCTTGCGTGGGAACCTGACGTTGTTTAATAAGGGTAATTGGGCATAGTACCTTTCCCACTCTGTATGTAACTCGATCGGAAGTGATTCATCCCAATCGATTTTCGACGACCATATTCGTTGAAGTAGCATCTTGGCCCGAACAATCACCGGTGCGAGCAGACCGAGCGGATCGTAAATTTTTGCAATCTCCGAGCTGATGATTCGTTTCGTGACTCGAGACGGCGTGACCGACTTCGACCGAGTAAAGAATAGAGTCGTCGGATGAATTCCATAACACTCCCAGCGTCTTCAAGGTTTGCGAGTCGCCCAAAAAATGTTGGTGATTTGTTTCTTCTAAGGAGAGTCCGTGTAATAAGTCATTATCGTTTGACGCCCATTTTCGTATGTTTAAGCCGGCCAGTTGAAGTAAATTGGTGAGTTCTGTTCTGAGCGTGAGGGCTTCGTCCTTCGTTTCAGCTCCGGTGAGAGCGTCGTCGACGTAGAAATCCCGCTGCAGTACCTGTGCTGCACGTGGAAATCGATGTCCTTCGTCCTCTGCCAGTTGCTTGAGGCACCGAATAGCTAGATACGGGGCTGCGGATAAACCGAACGTTACAGTGTTAAGCTCATATGTTTCTGTTTCTCCACTCGCGCTGCGCCATAATATCCTTTGATATTTCCGATCCTCTGGTCGTACGAGGAATTGCCGATACATTTTCTCGATGTCGCCGGTGAGTACGTATTGATGAGCGCGGAATCTAATTAATATATAAAATAAATCTTCCTGTAACTTGGGTCCTGTGTGAAGTGTATCGTTTAAGGAGGTTCCGGTAGTGCTTGGTGCCGATCCGTCGAAAACTACACGGAGTTTGGTGGTTTGACTCGATGCTTTGGTCACGCCATGATGGGGTAAATAGTATCCGTTGTCGTCGGAGTGGTTGTCATTGACCTTCGTCATGTGTCCCAACGCCAGGTATTCCTGTATTACCGTTCGATATTCTGATTCGAAGCGTTTGTCGTGCTGGAATCGGCGATTGAGTGAGGCGAGTCGTTTACTCGCCAGCGTTTTAGAGGATCCGAGTGACTGAAGCTGATCGTTGAAAGGTAGAGCGACGATGTATCGTCCTTCGCTGGTGCGTCGGGTGTGGGCTTGGAAGTGTTCTTCGCATCGTCGATCTGCCTCTGAGATATGTTTAATTGAGGGTCCTTCATCGATTTCCCAAAACCGCGCGAGGTCTGCTTGTAAAGTCGTCGTGGATGTGTGAAATATGTTTGTAGCGGTTTGGGAAGTTGGACTCCCCCCGATTACCCATCCGAATCGCGTCTTTTGCAGACGCAGTCCAGGCTCGTCTGGCTGCGTGAGGTTGACTTGTCACACACACATCGACGCGAGTGTTGAACCTGAGCTTAATAGTAGATCTATCGGAGCTGGTAAATGAAATCGTGGATCGGCCAATTTGAGATTTTTTGGTATCTCAAGTGTCGAACGATCGATGGGTTCGCTGGGAATTAAGGTTGATATGATTGGAATGATAAGGAACGTTAATGTCCGCGTGTATGTACCGTCAGTGGAAGTGATCGTGGCCGTGATGTGTCGCTTAGAGGTCGTTGTCAAGGTATCTAGAGCTCCGATCGGGACCGAACATTTGTTTTGCCTTATCCTTAACGATTTTGCTAATTCCTCGGTAATGAAGTTCATACTGGATCCGGTGTCGAGCAACGCTCGACAACGGATTGGTTGCTGTTTATCATTCAAAATATTAATCTGCGCTGTGATGACTAGATCATTGGACAGTAATTCGGACGCTATTGGTTTGATATGTTCGGTCATGAACGGAGTCGTCGATCGTCGGCGTCATTGGTTGTGTGTTCGTTTGTCACTGGGCGGTGGACTTGCAGACGCGGCTGTTCGTGGTGTTTCCGATCTGTGGTCTGTTGTGTGCCTTTTGCGACGAGTGGGTGATACGTAGGGTGGCGAAGAAGGTGTTGTGGATCGGCTATTTGATGGGGAAGATTTCGGGCTGGACGTGCTGGAACGAGACCCTGAATGGCGTTTTGTCCTATGCAGCATTGTATGATGTCGTTCTCCGCATACGCGACATGATCCTGCGAAACAATGCTTCGTTGTGTGCCCTTTCCCGAGGCAGTTGAGGCATAGTGATGCCCTTTTGACCTCCCGAATGCGTTCGCGAAGGGATTTGGTTTTGAAGGTGTCACATCTCCAAATGGGGTGTGGTCCTTGACAGGTGGGGCATGTTGGAGTAACCTGTGTCGCCGTAAGTACATGCCCTCGTGATGCGCGTTGACGGACAGGAGTAGTTTGTTCCGGTGATTCTCTTGTTTGTCTGACCGTGGTGATCGGTCTGGAGCTTCGTGCTAATCTCTCTAGGAAGTTTAGTAATTGAATGTACGGAGGCACCTCGTTGTTGGGCAGCGTCATTTCCCATTGCTTTTGGATACTTAGTGGTATTTTCGAGAGGATGAGGCTGTTGAGCATAGCACTGGTATCGGGGTAGGATTCTCCTAATTTGTTCAATGCATATATGTGTTGTTTAAATGTGTGGACTAAGCGCCTTAATTCCGTTGGAGATTCCTTGGTTATCCTTGGATAATCAATTATTGCCATGCAGTGACTGAAAGCTGTGTATCGTGGACATTCGAAACTTTCCTTGAGAACGGCAATAGCCTGACTGTAGTTTACATTACTAAGGGGTAACGCGTTTAAACAATCGGCTGCTTCTCCTTGCAGGGCGGACTGCAGGTAATGGAATTTCAATATGTCAGTGAGACTAGGATTTTTATCGATTGTGGAGGAAAAGGTATCATAAAACGTGTTCCATTTTTCTAAGCTTCCGTCAAAGTTAGGGAGCCGAAGATCTGGTAATTTAATGGATATCGGATTTAAACTTGCGGATGATGCACAGGTTGGAGGGTTTATGGATGTCGACGGCGAAGCTGTTTGCGCGTTCCTCAGAAGATTTTGTAGCCTTGTGTCTACCGCGACGTACTGATCCCTTATTTCGAAGCCGCGCGCTTGTTCCTCCTCGTCCAATACTTCTAATTCGAGTTGAATCGCTTCGAATTGACTCGCAACTTCGGTCAGTTGTTTCTCGTAATTCTTTAATAAGGAATTTTGCTGACTCTCAGATTGCTCGTACTCGTCCAGTCGATTCGATAAATATGTGAATCGGCCGCTACAATAGCCTCGTCTCCGACGCAGAGAGATGAGTTGGTCTTCGCTCGTCATCGTTGCCGAGGATAGGAGATGGTTGAAATAAGGAACGAGCTTACCTTACTGTCGTGCGGCGTGAGGTCGCGTGTATGTTAAGTTGTGAAATTCGTTGCGTTGATGATTGTCCAGCTGCGACGGAAGGCTGCTTGGTTGCGTTCCCTTGCCAATGGGATGTGCTTCTTCGAAGATGACGCGCCTGACGTCACTGGTTTCGCTGTAGTGGATGCTCCTGCTTCCGCTGCTGGTTTTGATAAAGTCACGTGGCACTGTGTGGTCACTGGTAAGTGCACTCTTCACTGGCACGTGATCCGGCTCGAAGGACCAAAATGTTTCGATCATTCGCGGAGAGACGCGATCGCGAGATATCACGTCAACGAGAGTTGTAAGTTCTCGTTACGATTGAACAATCGACGCCACGAACTGATCGATTCCCTTATTTCGATTATGATAATAAGGGTAGTTCAATGAAATCTCACAGAATCAACACAACTAAATTAATGTTTATTGCACAACTTATTAACTAGAAAATCTAAATGGAATAACAAAAAGAAATGTGACTATGGAATGCGCGATACAAAATATGTGTAGACTGTTTGGCTTCTCGAAACGTTCTGATTCTTTCTGGAAGGCGACCCCCACTACCTTCGGATCACGCCACATTCTTTTACGCCAGATAAAATAACGGCCACGAATCGACGTTTCTGGAGGTCGCTCTGCTTAATGAACCATGCGCTTGCCACTACAATGTTTATTTTGCCGGGCAGCCGCGACGATCCGTCTGCGACATTATAGTGCCGCGACCGACAGTGAAGAATATGATCTATGGCAAGCCGCATGGCGTAACAATTGGAGAAAATATTAGAAACAGCTCCAAAGGTAACTCACGATTTTAACCGATATAAAGCCAACCTCGATGCATTACAAACACAAATCAGTACCCTTCAATTTGAGCGACGCATAAATTCACTGAAGGAATATGGTATATCCACACTACAAATATTAGGAATCGTAGCCCTAGGACTAGGAACAATATATGTAATGTACAAATGTAAACTTTTCGAATGTCTACGCCGATCACTTCCTAAAAATGTATGTATCAAAATACTCTGCCCTACCGCTCGCGTAAACAGGATCGATCAAACATCAACAGTACCAAGGACGGTCACCTTCCAAAATATCACCGAAGACGAAGATGAGGGGATCATTCAACTTAGAAGCCCCACCAAAGCCTTAGGCTTTAGCGGAGCAAAGCGAAACTATGGAGGGGGGAATGTCACGGTGAACGTGGGAATGCAGCGAAAGGATAATTATATCTCACATACCTTAGCCATCAAGACAGTAACTAAGCAGTAACGGAATCCCCATGTGTCCGGCATCCAGCGATAACCCCTCCACAGGAACCAAAAACCTTGATATAAAAATACCTCCCAAGTCAGTACTAAACATTCTATTCTGTTCTGTTAAAACATTCTGTATCGTTACTCTCTCAGTTTCTAATAAAATTTGTAATAACGATCATAATTGAAGTGCGAATCTCTCACCTTACGTGCGGAACGTGAAATTACCCCGAATCGACGTGACAAGTAGTATATCGATGTTATTGCTGTACAGGAATGTTTTAATTTCTAGGGCCCTTTGTTGTAGGCCGTTAGAGTTCCAGGCTGCTATTTGAAGCGTGTCTATTTTTATTTTTTGCTCATCATGTTAGTAAATAATTGTAACATGACTGTTATCTGCTGTGTTTGCTGTCTGAGAAGTTCGTTTTGGTCGCTTATCACTTTTGTCAGTATTTCGGTGTTTTTTATGGAATGTTTTATTAACTCTTTGATTTCTGTAGCGTCGTTGCTGTGGTTGTTCTGCTCTTGATTGTCTAAGGGTGACGACCGGTTGACTACTTGCGCGTAGCTTCGGTTTCTAGCGGTGCTGGTGTTAGTGTGGTTATTGTTCCTTGCGTGCTGTGTTTTTGGTGTTGACGTAGGTTCTGTGCTGTCCTGTTGCGTGTGGAGATTGTTGTGTGTCCTGTTACGAAGCGGCGGAAAAAGTTTGCCTTGAAGTTGCTTTCTTACTAGACAGCCTTTGTAACTCGCTGGGTGATTTCCACCGCAATTGTAACATTTTACGTCGTTTATTTTTCCCGTTTGTGGGCGTTTCGCTGTTAGGTGCTTTTCTGCGCATTTGACACACGCCGGGTTCCTGTTGCAGTAGTTTTTAGTGTGTCCATATTGTTGACACCTCATGCATTCTGGTATGTCTTTTTTGTGCCTGGATGGCTCGACTGTGATTAGTGTGTTTAAGATTTTTTTAATATCGAAAATTTCCTTGTTGTTATTTTTAGGTTCTAATTCTATTAGGAATAGCGGCAGTGGTTGTTTCATATCGTATCTTGTAATATTGTTTATAGTTCTTGCTTGGTGGCCCATCTTTGCTAATTCGTCACTTAGTTTTTTTGTGTTAATTTTTGGGTGCAGTCCTCTTCTAACTACTTTGTAACTCCTTTCCGTTTTGAGCTGGTACGTACGGTATATGGCATTTCCCCCCTTAATTCTTTTATAACTTTTCTGTAATTTTCTGGTGTGTTTGTTTGAATTTTTATTTGTTCTACTATCCTTTCCAACAATATTGTTAAGTTGGTCAATAAGCGGGTCTATTATTTGCGCCTCAACAAATATTGGTGGTGGTTTTGTGATGTGTGTTGATTGGGTTGTGGTATTGCTTGTTGGGTCGTCGTCTGATTCTTCTGTTGGCGAGCTGAAGGAGTTTCTTAGTGGTAATTCTTGCAGCCATCGCTGCTTTTCCATCTCTAGGTTAGCTGTTATTTTTCTTTTTTTGTTATAGCTGACTGCCTTCCAGCTTTTGTCCTGTTGAGTTGCTGCTTTGTTGTTTTCCATGTCAACTTCTATTATGGCTGAGGAGTCCTGTCCTTGGTTTGTTGGTTGACTTGTTTTTAATGTATCTGTTGTTTTGTGTGTGTAATATTGATCTTGTTTGTTTATAATCCTTATCGATGGAATATTTTCCATAGTAGGTTTGCTAGTCTTCTTGATATAGGACACGGGTTTCCACCGTTTGGCTATAAGCGCAACCGTTCGTAGTTTTCTCTTCCCCACTTGCCGCACTTTCTCCGGAGCACTGTTTCACACGCCCGTTTACCTCGGCTGCTCGGGCACAACTGTTACGTTGTGTGAGATGATCCTTCATTGCCTGACAGCCTACGGTCCACATACATTCATTCCGACGCTCAATAAACCGAAGGATCCACCATAAACTTTAACATTTTAACTTAATTGTTTTAACACATCTTTTTTAAGTTAATCTGTTTCTTCTGAATCCTAGAAGTATTTTCGATTTATGGCTGGTTCTTAGAACAGTCCTTGGGTTCATCGTACGTTCTTACAAATTACGGATGGAACGGGTAGTTACCTAACGGGAAAAGTGAATGTTTGCCTAACGGAAAAGCCGGTTTTTCCCATGAACAAGGTCACCCCCGAGCCACGTCGGTAGGAGGCTTTGACCTCCAATCTTCATTTAATAACGTTGGGCATCGCGGATTGTTACCCACACTTTTCTAACGAAAGTTGTGAATAACGAATCCACGTTATTAGTTCAAAAGGCACATCCATTCCGAGCTTTCCACCGTAATCAGACAAGAACAAATTGCACTTGTTCTCATAACGACGGAGCAGTCACTTCATCCCTCTACTTGTTCTCGAAACTACAGAGCAGTCACTTCATCTCTATACTTGTTCTCACGACGACAGACCAGTCAAGTAACAGTCAAATCTCATCAGCGCGTCTACATCAACTCGAGTCAAAGGACAGTGCAAGGAACACCAAGAGTCAGAAGTAAAGCAGAATCTACAAGTCGCAAACAGGCAATTGACAGAAGATATATCATCATAGTCGCCAACACAAAAGGAGTCTCAGGTCGTACTCATTCGGAGTTGTCATTTCAAATACGCAATCTTGTATCACACTGAAGTTGTTGGCTCATTCAAAATATATAATAACCTGTTAATAGCAGCGTTATATTCAATCAACCACCCATATTATCCCACAAGAAATAAGGGATCGAACGATTCGTGGCGTCGATTAGTCAAATCGTAACGGGAATTTACGACTCCCGTTGGCGCGTTTTTTCGAGATCGCGTCTCCCCGCAAACGTCCGAAAGTTCAAATCTAAAACCGTTACGCCCCGAGGCTTACCGTAAGCCGTATTTCTAACCGTAACTCGTGGTACTACAGTGCCGAAGACAGATCGCCTTATGGGACCGGCGAAATATATGCACAATGTAACGACAAGCGTATAGTTGTCATCAAGCAGCGAGTTCTTGAAACGTCGATTCGCCTTCAGTCCGTCATTTCATCTACACAAGGAAGGTGGCATACGTGATCATAGGTGCGAACAGTGGCGTGACCCGAGCGTAGTGGGGGTCATCTCCCAGAGAAGACAAAGAAAAAATCGAAAGGCAATCAAATGTATCGAATGCATCGAGTGGTTCGGACGAATAAAATTGAAGTCGCTTAGTCTACCGAATACCTCTTAAAATATCACAAAGTCGGGTCGAATTCCTATATCAAACTAATTGTATTTGTCATTAAATAATTTGCGACGTGCTCATTATAATATTAAGTATTGTTAAATATACAAGTTTATATTAACCCTGTTAATTCAGTGTTAAACTCGTTCTAACCACTTCTGTTATCTTAATCGAAACAGGGGACCGACTAATTCGCAGCGTCGATTATTAGAATCGTAGCGAGAATTTACGTCTCTCGCTGATGCATTTTCCTCGCGACCATGTCTCTCCGCGAACAGCCGTAACAAAAACAAAAAACATTGCGTCTATTATTTCCTTATAAAACAAAAGAAACTTTAAGGACAACCTAGTACTACTACGCGGAATATTCAGGGCTTTTATCTTTAGAATTATAATCATCCAAAATAGAGAATTGGACACGAGTTACTGTGTTAGAGATGAAGGCATTTACACTGTCCCACGCTCAATAATGTCACACACTCAGAAGCAATAATAGAGTAGAAGAAACATCCTGCACGCCACAGCTATCGAAACAATAACCAGATAGTAACGGATTAGCCACCTATGATATACACCCGACGATAACCCCTCCAGACGGACTGAAACCTCAGTATAAAAACCCTCCCAAATTAGCGTTCGACACCTTTTTGTTGTAACACTCTGAACCGTTACTCTGTCGGATTCGCATAATAAATTCTATTACCATATTTAAAGTTCAATATATTCACCTTATTCGTAAAACGTTCGAACTGCGGCGCGAGGAGATCACCGGTGATCTCTCATTTTCGTGATTTTTTGTGTCTCCTTCGTGACAACAGCAATGCTACGAGAAATGGGAATTACAAAAAATCCAATATATGTTCGTATTGAACCAAAAATTCACGGAACCTACCGTGGTTCCGAAAAATGTTCCCGAGAAACAGATTTCAACAAATTTTGAAATATTTTTGCCTGATTTTGAATTCTTTACGTTTTCCACCGGGTCAAGAGAAAAACGATCCCTGTGCAAAATTTGAGTCAATTGTTAGACACGCTAACAGAGTCTTCAAATTACATTATACACCACATAAAGAATCATCAATTGATGAATCGGTAGTTGGGACGCTGTGTCAATCTAGCGTAATCCGATACTTGCAAAATAAGAAACATCATCGCTAAGGCATAAAATTGTGAATGCTGCGCGATGCTGTTTCAAAGTATTGTTTGACGTTTTATTGCTACAAAGGCGCAAAACTTAAAACTGATAGCGATAGAAGAATATAGAAATAATGAATACGTTGTCGTGGTAAATTTATTAAAAGACGGTAATTGTTTGAATAAGGGATATCACATTTTTTCGACAACTTTTTTAGTAGCGTTGATTTTGTTAGATATTTATATTCTACCGAAAGCTACTTAATTGGAACTATTAGAAGAAGTAAAAGATGTATTCCCGATTACTTGAAAAAAGCTAATATAAATGAAGTAAAATATTTTCGAAACAATGAAGTGTTGTTTTGTGCGTATGGCGACAGGAAGAGTGTAAAAAATCCTGTATTACTAATTTCAACGAAGATAGCGAATCAAAATGTGAATACCTGCACTCTCCCATTCCAAATGTCTCCTCCTATCGAACCCTTCACTTCTGCAGACATTATAGAATCAATCAGTCACCTAAATCCCAAGAAAGCGGAGGGGCATGACCTGATAGGCAATAAAGCTACCAAGGAACTTCCCATAAAAGGGATTGCACTTGTCACATCGATTTTTAACGCAATTCTTCGCCTTGAATACATTCCTAAGACCTGGAAAATTTCACTGATTACTCTCATCCCTAAACCCGAAAAACCAATATATGAAACTAGCTCATATCGCCGAATTAGTCTTTTACCTACCTTGTCAAAACTATTCGAGAAGATCAGATCATCAATTCAGGTTTCGGAAACAACATTCAACTCGTAGAGCAAATCCATCGCATAACACACATTATCAGCCAAATCATTGAAAAGAAAAAATGTTGTTCAGCGGTATTCCTAGACATTCAAAGTATGGCATGAAGGGCTACTATACAAACTTAAAAAATCCTACCACACACCTACTACTCCATCCTGAAGTCCTACCTAACCAATAGACAATTCATGGTTAAATACTTAGACGCCACTTCCACAACATTCCCAATAGAATCTGGCATACCCCAAGGTAGTGTCCTCGGATCCCTGCTGTTCTAGATCTACACTGCCGATTTACCAATATCAATAGAGATAACAATAGCAATGTTTTCTGACGACACAGCGCTATTAGCTTCCCAGCCAGACCCGATAATTGCTTCATTCACTCTCCAGCGATGTCTCGACTCTATGAAAAAGTGGTTTCATAAATGGGGCTTCAAAATTAATGAAAAAAATCCACACATGTAACCTTCACGCTCCGAAAACAAACCTGCCCCAGATCACAATTAACAATACAAAAATTCCTAGCAAGGACACAGTCAGATACCTGGGCATGACCCTGGACAGGAGATTAACCTGGAAAAATCACATCACAGAGAAAACGAAGCAACTAAAGAACAAACTAAAAAAATTCTATTGGCTCACTGGCCGACGCTCCAAACTAAGCACACAGAATAAAATTACCCTCTATAAGACCCTAATAAAACCTGTCTGGACCTACGGAATCCAACTATGGGGAACAGCAAGTAATTCCAACATTGAAATACTTCTACACTTCCAATCGAAAACGCTAAGATCCATTATAAATGCACCCTGGTATGTCACCAACGAACTAATACATCGCGACCTCAAGATACCAACAGTCAAAGAGGAAATAGCAAGATATAGCGACAGATATAGCAAAAGAGTCAACAAACACCGAAACCCCTTAATTACTGGACTACTTGATACGTCGGACCAGATCCGCAGGCTGAAGAGACACTACCCGCTAGACCTAAACACTAGATTCAATTAGTTATTTAAATTAAGTAATATTTACTTATTTATAATATTTACTTACAAGTTATATATCGGAGATGAAAGAACACCGGAGCCTTTGGAATTTTGGATAATCTCGCAACATTGTAACCTAGAGTCTACTATAGCTGTAATTGAACAATTGTAGTTATTCAATCCGATTGTAATTGTTCGAGGGTTGTGATAATGAGCTTGGGCTCAAGGCGACAGTCAGTCGCCGAACGTAGCCGCGGTCACGGGATGAACGCTTTGTCTAACAAAGGCATGGAATAATTCTATAGCTCTCCTTGAAAAGGAAATAGTTGTAACACTCGACAGTAAACATTCCAACGGTCTCTGTCCCGTAGCTCGCCACACGCAGACCCTATTCTTCGAGTAAGATGATTGCCAGATGTCGATGCGTCTCCGCAGTACATGTTCAGCTAACCCGAGGGCCCGTTATAAATCTTAAGATTTAGCCAACTAAAGTCCTTCAAACAGACAAACAGTCTTTGTCCCAACTACGGGAAAATAAGGGAGATCCATTTTCAACGAGCGGCGTCTCCCACTAGCAACTTCTCCTCGAGGGCGGCTAGCATCTTTTTCTAACCACCGATATGGAGATTGACCAATTAGCAGCAACACCAATTTCCCTTACTTTCTGAGCGAAGGCTTTTCCCGACGAATCCGATGATCTCGTGTCCTTAGATACACCCCATTATATTTTTCCTCTGTGGCATCATCGGGACGGGAAAGTCATTTTCTCTCGCGATCTCATCGACGAAAAGAGTAACCCCTTACGACCAGTGAATTTTGTGAGCACGTTCATCTATCATCCCGTCGACCGCGGATTCGTTATTGAACCTAGGATCATTGTCATTAGTTTCTCGAGTACCTAACTACCACGGTTACTTATCCGGTTCTATAATAATCGTATTGGCACTAGTCAATGTCTTCTCTATTGCATAACGACAACGTGTAACCCAAACGAAGATTCGTTTCACGCCCCTAACCCTAATTCTAATGTAAACCCGACAATATATTTATATAAACTTCTTTTCTTATTTGCTAAATCTGTCCCTGCTATATTCGTGTGTACAACAAAATATCCTGTAGAATTCTGTATTATCTCCTCTATCTGAAGTATTGAGATACAAAAATTGCTTTTAAAATATTATTGTGGGGATACGTAAAAGTACCCTTCTTGTATATTGTTAACAGTGAGCAAAATATGTACATATACATCGTACATGTATAATGCGGTTTTGTATACACTGTTCCCCAGAGTCATGGTTTGGTCATGTGAAGGTTAGAGAATTGTTACGTATAGAGAATATTCTTCGATATAGCTATAAGCACTGTAGCGGTTTATAGTATGTATTATACTTACGTACGCGTGTAGCAGTTACACAATTTTCAGTGGCGATTGCAGATATAGCCTCCATTTTTTGCCAAATATCTCTAGCATTATTTAAGATTCACAGGAGGACAATCATTAAATTAACTATTTTCTGTAAAATATTGTGCAATTATTACATAGTTTGAATATATTTTCCATTTAAATATTTTATCCACTTTGATAGATAATATCTATATAAAAATCAGTAGCGTAATAGTGACAATTTTCGAAATGTAAAGTCGTTATTGTATTGTAGTAAAATTGAAATATTAGGTGGTCCGAAAAATTTGTTTCCTTTTATAAGGAAATAATGGATGCACAACATCTTTCGTTTTATATTATTTTATCGAATTACGTACGATCCATTTTGTTTTATCACGGTAAAGATCACAACGTTCGAGACATTAGGTTTCATGTTTGTATAAAGATGCGTTGTTGTAAAAGACGTGTCTGTAAAGGAAAGACACCTTTCGGACAACCTTATATAATCGGCGCAGAGACATTTGCGCAGCGTACAGGATTCGCTTATAGTCCAGAAGCGTAGACAATGAGCAAGCATTACGAATCTGCTTTTATGAGGGACGGTATTGTTCAACAGTCTTTCATATTCGAAATGCGGTAGTGTGGACGTGCTGCGGAATAGTTACCTATTTAAACGTTACAATTTTTGTGTTTAGCAAGTGTTTGTGCAATTGGTAAGAAGTGCTAGTTGCTAGATAAAATATAAAATCTGGTTATTCGAAAGTAGACTTGTAATTTTCTATAAAAAGGATTTATTCAGAATAAATACTTTATACCTGTAGATTTTATGAATTAAAAACTTTCTGTGGATTATTTTAATGTAATAACTTTGTTCTGTCCCTAGGATGGGTCATACGGCAACCAGATAGACTATTCCACATGCGGAAGTAAGTCGTAGAAACCAATACAGTTTTCTTATTTATTTTTCTTTTTTCTTATTTTTATTATATTTTTCATTTATATTAACGTAAGAGTGATGATATACATATTTATGTTTTAGTTTTAATTAAACGTATTTGTTGAGATATGTATAATTTTCTGTGCTGGACTAGGTTAAATGCGTAGTAGAGATACTAGAGAAAACATTAAAAGGAACTGTTTGTTCACCAGATATCTTAACTTGAAATTGTCGTATGAAAACCAGGTAAGGACGCGAAACGGTACTCTTGTGTTTACGTTGTCCTTGTCTTTCGTTTGTTTCAGCATAAACACAATACCAATTCGTGTCCTATGCTTATCTTTCATACGACAAATTAAACCTAAGATATAATCTAAACTAACAGTTTTTCGACATAAATAGGTTAATACTTTTGTATATGATATGAAATGTTACGATATCGGTTACACCACTGTTGCTTACAAAGCTCGAGTTTCGACTGATTGGTAGATAAAAAAAATAATAATAACAAGAAAGAAACGATTCGGAAGGACGAGCCTTTCGTTTACCTCCGAATCTCTCATCAAACAGGTCATATTGTAGGATATGAGCACACTTTCCGCGGTGAACGTGTGTATATATTGTTTATATATGTCGGGTTAACATTAGAATTCAGGGCGCTTAACGATTCTTCGGTTGGATTATTCATCGTTTTACGAAGCAGAGATTATATTTACACGTATATACAAGACTTTTACAAAGTATAATGAATGTTGAGTTTAACGAATAATAAGATTAACGAATAATAAGTTTAACGAATAATAAGATTAACGAATAAAAAAGTTTAACGAATAATAAGATTAACGAATAATAAGTTTAACGAATAATAAGATTAACGAATAATAAGTTTAAAGAATAATAAGTTTGACGAATAATGAGTTTAGTGATCGCTATTAACAGTGTTCTTGGGTTCAAACGAATCCACAGTCAACGGGATAACTCTTTACTATGCGTAGAATAATTTTAGGCACAAAAATACGATTGCTGAGACGCGGTATATGTATTTCAAATTCCGATTGCCGCTCATAGATTGGAGCACTTAATAACAGGAGTAACTCCCTTGATATCATTCAATTTCTATATGAAACTTTTTTCCCTATTTTTTATATGTATAGAAATAATAGCGCGTATACACTTAAAATGGACATATTATATACGTTATGACTAATGGCTTATGACTGTTTAGTGTAATAATAACGCTATCTACGTGTAGACTCTATTTTAGAAAACATGACATTTCAAAAAGGATATTAAGTTGAAGTTAAATTTCGATTGCGACGGACAAAGAATCTAATCCTTCTGACCATACGTTTCACCGAAGGTCAAAAGATAATGTGAAATAATGTTTAATAGCAATTCGATGTACCGCATAGTTACTATAATCGATAATGCGTGTGATTTCGATACCCAATTTTTCAGAGATTTCTCGTAGCGAATCTGTCGACTGACTGAACCCGTCTAACCTTTCTTATTACCCTTTTCACACCTCAGAAGTTGGGGGAAAAGTAGTATTGCTGAATAGCAGGAAATCGTGGCGTTCGTGAGACTTTCGTTTAAAAGATTTCTGCTTCGCGTTAGTCTCAAGTTTTCCATAGTCTAAATCGAACGTACGATCTCTAAATAAATATGAATGAAAATGTGTTGCGCGAACATAACACCTCCTATTTCAGATGGGATATTGTTTGCTAGTATACTTCCACATTCGTAGATCAAACACGGGGCAAGAAAATACTGAAGTGAACTGTCCCCCGTAGTATGCGCGTTTCTATGTGTATATATAGGACTTATCGTTTACGCGCTTTATTCGATTTCCTGATTCTCTTAAGTGTGACATTGAACATCAGTCACTGATGTTTTCATCGGTTGAATGGGCGACCAGCAGGCCATTCTTCCATTTGCACGATGGTTTCCTCTTGGTTGAATTGACTTTAGTGTTCTCTATCTTGAACTAAGATTCGGCACCTGTTGTCCTGAGAGCGTGTGTTTGGTTGCCCCTTTTGGTTGTTTATGCCTGAATCACGTACGAATTTCCACGTTGACCGTTTTACCAGTTCGATTCGACAATGGGTCACCTGTATCTCATACATATTACCTTTCTTTTCGCGAGGAGGGGAAAATGCTATTACGCATATCCAGTGACCCGTGTCACTGGGTTGTAGAGGATGATTGGTAGTGTGTTTTAAATGACGAGATATCTTGGTATTGAAAACTGTCAAATATACTTTAAAATAATAGATACAGAGAGTGTTCGCCAAGACGCTCGGTACTAACTGATTCGCTAAGACTATGTATTGATCGCTATTAAAGTCGCTCGAGATTGAGACTGAAAAACTGGTCACGTTACGATCGCGTTAGTTTATTTATACTGGTCAGGGACATACCGGAAAATTTAAATTCGCCTTTGTTTGACGATTGCACGTAACGGCGATATTGTTTTATCCGGAACTTATTTATTGTTACATTATGTATGTCCTAACGATGTTGATACTCCGCGGAAAAACAACAACATGATTCAAATTGTTCTCTAGCTCATGTGTCGCTACATTTTATATACAATTGAGTATACGAAGTTAAAACTTTGTAGAAATATAACTTTCCTTAATTGTGAAAGGTGTGCAGAGATCAAGCCCCAAATGTTTATTAGTTCTCGTACAAGTTCTAATATCAATCAAAATCTAATCAATAAAATGGCGTTTTATTTGATCTTGATTTCTACAATTCTTGCACCTTGCACAACAACTGATAGCAACTCAGTTCGATAGATTCCATTGCTTCTCTACACATACAATAATGAGTTGCATTATTATTGCAAGTCCAACAGATTTTCGATTTCAAACTATTAAAAAATGGCTCCATAAACTAATAATAGAGAGGGAACATCCGCAATTTTGAAGTCTCACGTGGTACACAGTAAAGTTTGTATTTTTCTACGAATTTTACACTTCTGTATCTTTATCTTTTTTTGAACTCCAGTATGAAGCTACATCGTATCACAAAACTAAGGCTCCATCAATTAAGATATCATTTTGTGTGAACTATTCTGAATACTCTAAAATAGATGTAAGAAGTCGAAAAGAAAATGAACTTCCCGACCATTGACCATAAAAGAAGTTTTCTGACGCATAAGACATCGTCTGGTGTCATACTAATTTCGAGCCTGTTTCGGATAAATACCGTATATAGATAACAGAGATTTTCAAATCTCCTCTGATGTTCGTCTGTATCTGAAGTAGATTTCTCTTTCTGGTAGCTGCGAATGTTTTGCATTGAGTATAACCTTTGACTGAAATTATTCACACTAAGGGTCGGTTATCGGTACTGTATGTGTAGCTCTAGAGCGATAAAATCGGTAACAGCGGAACATATGCAGTAGATATGCCAGATCAGTTCTGGCTGGTAGCTGCAGTCAGATTTAAACTGCGAGTAGAAAATACCGTACATAGATACCGCATAAAAGATACCGTAGCATTGGATGAGTTGAGCATCCATCATGGTAATTTTCAAATCTCCTCTGATGTTCCTCTGTATCTGAATTGGATTTCTTTTTCTGGTAGCTGCGAGTGTATTGCTTTGAGAGGAATCATTGACTGAAATTAATCACACTAAGGTGGTTGCTAATGTTTGGGTGGCTCTACAGCGGTGAAGTTGGTATCAGAAGAGCATATGCAGCACATATGCTTGCTCAATTCCTGAATAGCTGCGGTCAGCTTTAAACTGTGAGTAGTAAATGCCGTACATAGATACCGCATAAAAGATACCGTCGTTTAGGATGTATATGGCATCCATCTCAGAAATTTTCAAATCTCCTCTGATGTTCGTCTGTGTCTGAATTGATTCTGAATCAATTCAATGCGTATCTTCGATTTAAGTCAAATCGAAGATTTCCATTTATCGCTCCAAATATATCAAGTAAGTCTAGATATTTTTCAAAATTCAATTAGTCGAAGTTGGAATTAAATTTACAAAATAATTTTTTAGCGACGCAACCTACAGTCGCTATAAATTCAAAAAATAGCAGCTATAACCCAAGAGAACCCAAGAGCAATGTTGAGGTTATTCGATGTGTAAACAGAGAAAACACGTGGATAAATTGTAAGGCAGAAAATATATTTAAATAGAAGTGTAATAAGTAAGAATACAATTTGAGCTGGTCCAGATCCGCACGCTAGCTGTGTTACCCAATAACTGAAAAACCCCGAAGCCAACGTCGCCTGTCTACTGTTTATGGCCTGACTTCGTCGCAGTCTTTTGTCTACGCGCTGTCGATGGCTTCAGTGCTTGAGAAAACTAAAAAGACCAGATGGAGAGTTTTCTTAGAAGTGGTAATCACTTCAACAAGAAAGAAGAAATCTGCACTTTTGTTTGTTGTTTGTGATTCAGAAGACGATTATGGTAAGAATTGGGGTTAGATTTGGGGTTAGGAATTGTAGAAAAACGTAAGGTAATTCAAAGAAACAAGTGAACGAAGCCAATGAATTTTTATGTTACATGATCAGAAGATGATGTTCAGTCTGTACCCATGTCGCAAGCAATGGATAAAAAACGTAAATATAGCGATAGTTATGATAACATTAACGTAAGGAGTGGATTAACGTAAAAAGAGGACTTTTCTTTAAAACAATATACTCATTATTTCAACATAAAGGATATAAACTTATTTAATGGGTGTAAAGAGTCTGATTAACAATTGAAAATAGTGAAAGAATAATATACAGTGATTAATAATTTAATTTAGTGTGATATGTTTTGAAACATAAAAATACGCACAACCCAACATCACATTTTTTGGCATTGATAACGAGATTCTCGTCTTTTATGATTTTTCGCTCACCCAACACATTTTCGTGATGTAGTTTTTCCTGTAGCTTCATGAAGTGAAGGAAAATGTCTTCCGTTGAGTCTTGATGAGTGATTATTTCCGGATGTAATAGGACGTCGGGTTATTTTTTTCTGCTATTTCATTAAAATTTGATCTATTAATTTCAATTGAAATTTTGCAATTGATACTGTTTTGTTGGTTTTCAATGTGTACAGACAATATGAATTCCATAAACACGTATCAATCTACTGGGAGAAATATTTCTTTTTTTACTATTCCGTTGTTTTGCGAATAGAATTTATAGTGCTGATGACCATGTCGGTCCTGTCTGCAGCACCCATCAATTTATTATAGTCGTGTACACAAGATGGTTTCTGTAAAATTTCTTGTGCACTGTAGTGTTTTGGTACATCTACAAATTCTTCTGTATGTATTGTTGAAATTATGAAAATCTCTTTTTTATCGTGTCATTTTATGTCTAATATATTTACAGGCGAGCGAAAGCACGCTTCTCCCTTTTGTAATTTTTCGCTCATTTCTGTAATTCCTTCGTTCCTCTCTTTTACGGTGCCACACGCATTTATAAAACTTTGTATAATATATCAAATAATGGGGGGCTTGTGTACCAATTGTCGACGTAAAGGGCGTGGCCTTTACCTAAATGTGGTTCTAGGAGGGACATTACAATACTTCCTGATTTATCACAGTTTTTATGTTCGGGTCCTATAGTAGTACCAGCTTTCGTATCAATAACAAAGTCTTGAATGTAACCCGTCTTGCAGTCACAAAGAACAAACGATTTATCCAGCATTAGGAGCAAAAGGGTTAATATAACCTATTAGCAAAGCTGATCGGTAGTTTCGTGTGTACATAATTTGTAAACTAACGATCGCCAGTTATATGTACAGGAAAAAATTGTCCACAACGTTGAGCCCCGCAACATATTTCAATATCATCCAAATTGTAAAGAAATTAGCGTTCAGACAAGTTGCCCAAAATGGTGATTATTCTTAAAATTTCCAGCAGTTCCCATACTAAACCACCAGTGTCGTTACACTTCTATATTGATACAAATCACAAATAATTGACAAAAGCCATCTCTTTCACGAGGATCCATCACACTGCATATAAGGAAGTGTAGGTGTTCTTAGTTGCATGTAAAAATGCATTTTACTTGCAATCGTAAATTATTTATCGTGATTTATACATGTTCGCGGTTTTATTGAAATATTAATCCTGAAGAGGAAATAGATGGTGCATACTCTACATTGAATTCATTTTAAAAAATGATATAAGTTATGGTTGGGATCAGATAGATCCATCAAAGATGATCGGCGATTAGACGTACTTTGGCTGTATGATTCTTCGCTAATTCTAACGTAAACAGGTCAACTAAGAGTCTATGGTACTCTCACCGCGTCCTACAGATACAAAGAATTTAAGGAATTTTAGGAATTTGTATTGGTATGTACAATAGCTCCAGCGGTACAGCCCCATGCAATGCCTCGGGAATTTCCGTTTGAAAGTTCTGAGCTGGCTCGTTGTGACATTGAACCAAATCTGACAGGCATAAGTCGGGATAGGATTATTGTCAGCAATTTGTACAACAGAAGACTATACTTCACGTAGAGATGCTTTGAGAAAAGCGAACCATTATTTGTTATAAAAATCTTTTCTGATTTATTTTACATTTGCGTTTTAATATGCTGTGTAATCTGTTATTTGCAATACAAATATATACCCTGATATTTGATCATTTTCTTATGCGGAACGGATAGGGGCTATTGCCAGTGATACGAAATCAGCGAGAATGTCGAGTCACATCACAGTTGAAATTAAAATGTCTAGACATGCACAACCTCAAAGGGATATACTGACACTTTCTAGTACTTATACGGAGCTTTCAATTATCACAGTAAACCATAATTCGATCGAAAACTTTCTGTGGCTTGGAATTAATTTTTGATGTATGCAATGGCGCTGCGCAAATCAGGAGGTCATTAGCAAATACCAACGCGCATAGGCTAAGGTTGCCATTAAGATGGAAGAGGCTCAAAGCATGACTAAAATACAAATTAAACAGGATGGAGGTGTCGAACGTTCCCTGCTGCAGCATATCATCCACCCCGAAGACGACATTATAGTTTGCGCCATCCAATGAGACACCTTCAGAAGATTATGGACCAAATCACCTGAACTAAATGTTTAAGGAAACCGTATCGTATCAACTTTTACACCAAACCACTCGATCGAAACATATCAAAAACCTTTCCAGGTCTATGAATAGAGTTTTGTTAACAGCAGAAGTCTGACACGAATTTTATTGTTGCGTGGACCTTACTGTATTTGACTCGGTAATCAAATTGCTGATCGGGAGGAATGAAAGCCTCATTACAATGAAACAGTATGAGTCTCTGTATCATCCTCTCAAAGAGCTCACTAATGGATGTTCTGCAAACATCAAACTCATTGATCTGTACCTGGCTGGATTTGGTTTGTTCTTATCCTTCTGAAGCAAGGGAACCGCTTTCCCCATTTCCCCCAGATAAAATTTTCCCCATTCAGAAACTTAATTTGAACCGTCAATGAATGTACCGATGTGAAATAATTCACTGAGGCAGAGCGGTTACTAGCCCTGTTTCCTCGGGTGAAGGAACAGACCTTGTTCCAGCGGCCCCGATTCAACGAAGATCTGAATTTTCAAGGTTATGAAATTTGGGAATCTGAGAAGATCT
Source organism: Bombus vosnesenskii (assembly GCF_011952255.1). Classification (NCBI taxonomy): domain Eukaryota; kingdom Metazoa; phylum Arthropoda; class Insecta; order Hymenoptera; family Apidae; genus Bombus; species Bombus vosnesenskii. The sequence continues at coordinate 152,301 of NW_022883359.1, read as the reverse complement.
CCATACACATTTCGGCGCACACATTCAAAGCTTGTACCCAGTAGTCTTGGGCCGGACAAAGAATGCTTCGCTACATACAAATAACAAGTGCTATTGTAACGAGTGATAAAAGTTTAACAAGTTTAAAGTGATAAAATAGCACGCGAGCACAATAGCAATTAAGGACCTGTACAAAGAACAGTTCATAATTTGAAAGGAAATCGCGGCACACAATCGTGAATAACAGAAGCATGTGTTGCGTACACGTTTATGCTTGGCGTCTCATCGCGTTACTAGTAAATTCTGGGGAGCCAGCGGCAGCGGAGGCGTCATGATCTCGACTTCTTTGACGGCTTGTTACCAGTAACGATGTATCTTCTGCTGTGTAACACTAGGCGAGGAGGGTGTTCATCTGTGGAAGATGGTGAGAATCGTGTGAAGAACATTTGAGAGGGAGATCCCGATGTTAGCCCTGTTGCCCAGCATTCGTTTAATTTGCGGAAACATGCTTTTGGAATCTTTAATTCTTTGGATCCAGAGAACACGTGAATCTATTAGGGGCCTTCCTGATACGCCTTTTATGGCTCTATAGCACTTGCCGTGTTCCATGAACGATCGGACAGAGTAACATAGTGTGCCGAAGCGCTTCTTCAGCCGATTTAAGATGTGGGAGATTCCGTGTTTGTTTTGAAGCAAACCTCCGTTGCGGGAATCCAGATATCTCTCAAAGCACTTGAATTCCTATATGAGAACTGGAATGGGGGCTTCTAGGGCCGAAGGAATATTTATTATTTGTGGTCTGGAAGACGATCTCTACTTCTGCTGACTGTATACTACTGACTGTTATCTGAGTGTTCCTATCCTCGTGGACAGAGACAACAAATTCTGACAGCTCGGTGCAGAAAAATATCCAGCTTTTCCGCGAGTAGCAAATTCAAGAACGACTGAGCCTTGACAAATCAAATGCCATCAAAATCAGTGTCACTGAATTGAACGACCAGATCCACCTGTCACTCTTTAAATCAGTGTCACAGGTTCTCGTATCTGCTATTATTTAACGTGCTGCACCAGGGAACGTGTCTCGCGTTATAAGCACCACCGGGAATAATAAAATTGTATCGCACAGATAGAGTTTTTTGAAACGCGCGTCTCATTCTTCGGCAAAGACGTTGTGACAAGACACAAGCTTTGGAACCTGCAACGAAAATAGAATATATGAAAAGCCGCGTTGTTTGCTAGGTTTATCGTGACAACTGAAAGCTCCATTTTCCCCTTGTCTGTACGTGTTTAGTGACTATCGCTTCAAAGTTAAATGCCATGAATTATACGATAAAGCCGTTCCGCCCTCGAACTTCGAGTTCAAGTAGTCACAGCCTTTCGAAACGAAAACTATTCAACGGAACCTTATGCCTCTCCGTGAGCTTCGTCTTTGCCAGCAGAACCACTTCAAACGAGAGAGCTTGCAGGGGCTGCAGCAATAGTAACCTACGATTATTAGAGACAAGCGGATTGGTATTGGATTTCGGAATTTCGAAGTTTGTTAGACGTCCAAAGTCACTTGTGATAAATCTGTCAGAGCTTATCCGTGCCATCTTAGCGATAATGCGTTCATCTCTGTCGAATGAACATGGAACAATTCCTTGAAGGGGTCTATGCTGTCCATCAGGTTCACCATGTTGTCCATACTCATCGTGCGCTCTACTGAGACAAGGGATTACCTTGATCAGATGTATTGTTCGTAAAGGGGTGAAAACGTGTGAAACACTTTGGCGGGCTTACGAAGTTGTTGAAGGATTTTGTTACGCCGGGCGACTCTCCACCTGGGCCAGGTCATACACCGCAGGCCCGACGGATACCAAACGTCCGCTCCTTCTTACGGCCTACCCTCAATAACATTAAGCCCCGTCATAAATCCCATTAATTTGCTTGCTAAGGTCCTGCAGACCGAACAAATATCTTTTCTAAATCACCTTCTAAAGAATATTGTTTACTACGGCTTGACAAAAGAAAGTTGGATTTTCCCGCGTACGATGCTTCCTAATAACAACTTTCTATCGAGGGCAGTTAAGACCCTTCCTAGTCCACCAGCCTTCGTTTGACCAATTAACAACGAAGCCTATTTCCGACACACACATCACGAGCTTTCCCACGACACAGCATCGTCACTGTAACTCACTGCTCCTACGACCTCAGGAGAGTCAAGTCAAACTTCTTCTACACCGTTGGAAGAGTCAACTACTTCTTCTATACCGCGAGAAAACTCACCAACTAAGTCCAAATCTAACGCCTAAGCACGCGCACTCACTTCCTCTACTAAGTATCCTCTAGTGCTACGTCCACTAACATACGAAGTTCAAGTCTAAGAGCCTTGCTCTAGCGTGCATATCTATCGTACCTTCGGGCTACACGTTGTCATCTAGGAATTGTATCTACTCAACAGTGTAACTTAAGTGTTGAAAATAAAACCTTATAATTCTGTGAATCACAGGTGTTATACTGATTCAACCACTCCTATTATCCTAACGGAAATCAGGGGATCGATCAACTCGTGGTGTCGATTGTTATAATCGTAACGAGAATTTACGACTCCCGTTGACGTCTCTCCTCGCGATTGCGTCTCCCCGCGATTGGTCGAAAATACAGATTTTATTTTACTCTTCTTCCGCTTCTCTGTCATTTCATCACGCTTCTGGATTTCTGAATGAATCGACTATCTTCTGTATAGGACCTGACTTCCTGTTCTTCGTTTGTTGGCTCACAACTGTATATCTGTTTATCGGGCATGAGTTCGGAGCGTGATCGCCCAACACACTTTACGCACCTTATTCTATTCTTTTACTGTTGCAATTCACTGCAACGTAATCCATTGTTCTTGCATTGTAGTCTTTAGGATTTCCTTTATATATGTCTCATGCCACTATGTTGCCGAGCATATACTGCCTCTGGAACAGACTCATTATCGCACTTCCAAGTGATAGTTTCATGATAAACGTGTCGAGTTTTGTATTGTTTTGTTGAAGATGGTTAGTTTCGAATCTGTCCACTTTAACAACTTTGACCTGAATAATGTTAAAACTAGTTCTTCGAAGACGTTTTGCGGGAAGTGCTTCTCACACATACTTTCGCAATCCCATTTATATGGTTCTCCTGTGGTTTGAATGTAAAGAACTGCACTCTTTCAGTTTTCGACGTCTTGTACATGCTCTTGAATTAATTAACGGGCCTGCGCTCCCATTATTGCTCTTGTTCGTCGATATAGCAATGGCGGAATCTGCAACTTTATCTCCCCTGTTTGGTGTCTGCGGAACTTAGATGTATATGTTTGATAATGCAAGCTCTTGAGAAACTGATATATGGATCAAAGTTGAGCAATAAAAATAAATTTGATATACACTTATAGTCAGAAGTTGAGAAACATTGTGATCGCTTGCATATTACTGTGTATTTTTTATTTTCTCAGATATATTGGACGAAATTAAAAATAGTGTAAGAAGATGACAGTATATATATGAAATTGCTAGCATAAACGTTTTTTTTCGGTTAGACTCGTGTAAGATTAATACTGAATCGGGAAATTTTGCGACAAAAGTTAAGAGCCATATGTTGTTCGCATTATATAATTACTTGCAACAGAAACTTTCAACAAAAAATAATCTGATAAGGTTTTGTATATCCTAATGCATTGGAATCAATAATTTTGTGAGAATATTCTTTACAATAGAACGGAACTTCTCACCCGATGTGCTTGGTAGATTATCTGTCTCAATATTGTCTCTTTCAATGTATTCGAAATGGAGAGAAGTGATTAATTCTGTCTTTCTCCATCTTAGTGCTCTTAATAAATCATAAAAATTATTTATAATTTTGTCATATTCCGTATTAATGTTAATACGGAATTAATATTACAAATTATTTGTTAATGATGTATATAGAATTAATAAACATGATTAATTATCTACTCGAAAGAAGAAACAAACTTATAAATATATTTCTTTAATTAAAGTAAATAAAATGTCATCACATTTGTATTGCATCGATCATCAATCATCAATGCCACCAAAATTTCCTCGAATAAATAATCTGTACAAAAGAAAACCAAAACATTGAAATGTGTAAATAGAACAAATTATATCAAACTGAACGATTCGGCTATTATGGATAGGAGTACACTTTTATTTACAGTATCTGTTACGACCGTTCGCGGAGAGACGCGGTCGCGAGGAAAACGCGTCAGCGAGAGGCGTAACTTCTCGCTACGATTCGGTGAATCGACGCCGCGAAGTAGTCGTTCCCCTGTTTCGTTTAGGATAACAGAGGTGGTTGATTTGAATATGACATAGTAGTAAGTTATATTTCACCGTTTATTCCACAACTTATAACGAGGATAGTTACACTGGTGCGTATGTACGCGATGAGTGAGTGACTGAGTGATCTGCGGGTGTGTATACCCGCTCGAAGGATGTTGACCGTTCGAAGGATGCAAAAACAGTACTCTTGGAAGACGATGTTGTCTCGGAGGAGAGCGAAGGATGAGTGTGTCTAGCGCACGGGACCATCGGATTGGTTGTTGCCGATGTTATTTAGGAGAGTGAGGGAATAGGCTTCGTTTTTAATTGGTTAAACGAAGGGCCTTAACCGCCCTCGAGAGAAAGTGGTTAGTGGGAGGAAAGTTGCAGCGTACGTGACAAAAACTGACTTTCCCTTGTTAAGCCGTGGTAGACAATAGTCGCTAGAAGTTCTTCCGGACCAGATGTTTGTTTCGTTTGGAGGACCTTTTCTAGGAAATCTATGTGATTTATGGAAGGTCCTTGAAATCATGGAAGATGCGCTGGGAGTATCCGAAGACATCTGGTTGCCATATTGCCAGCGGTGTGTGGCCTCGGCTAGGTAGTGTTACGCGACGTAACATACTCCCCCCGTTGAGAGGGTACCGATCAAAAGTTCTGTAAAGGTAGAGTTAATTGGAGCTGCCGCCCAACTCCATGTTGATTGTTGATGACCCGTATTCTGTTGGATGAGCTTGGCTTGATGGTAGGACGAGCTGCGTGGCACCTCGATCCAAGGTGCTCCTTGCGGTGTGAACCACAGCCGTCCGGATGATGCTGTCGTCCTCAGGGTGAACCTGGCGATGCGGCTGAAGGCCCGTTGCCTGGATGGCATGTTGTCTCCCTTGTAGTCTAGATCGCCGCCTTCCTCGTCGATGCCGAGCGATTTCCAGGTGAAATTCACGACCCAAGAAGTGTCGTGAATCTTGCTTCTGGAAGTGTCGTTAAACACCTCGGCCCAGGAAGTATCGTCGAAGGGAACGTCGGTGGGGCTTGGTGAAGATTCATCAAGCGCGGTGCGGCGGTTTGAGGTTGATTGGGAGGCTGGACTCCCCCCGATGACCCGCTCGAATCGCATTCTCTTAGGGATGACCCTCGGTGGAGAATGACCGTTGGATGTCGTGACCGCGACTTGCCGTGTGCACGGTAGCGTTCCTTATGATTCCCTCAGCTCCTGAAGTGGTGTTTGGTCGGGTGGATACTCTGCCAACTGGATGCCGGCATGGTAAGGCTGTCCTGAAATCACGCTCCCGTAAATTCGTTAGTGCGTCACTTATTGGGAAGTGACCGGGAATGAGGATAGGGAGATCACTCGGATTGGGTGATACGGGATGGCGAATTTGAAGGGTTGAGAATCTATTGTATCTGCCGGCCGTCGAGAAAACGTGTGCCCCTCTTCTTGGGTTCGTCGGACTGCCATGGGGTCCGAATTTCCAGCAACTCCCTGTTAGCCTTGACGGAGTTGGTGCCGTTGTCTGTGATGATTTTCGCGCAGTATCCTCGCCGGGAGCTGAATCGGCGTGGAGCGGCTAGAAATGCGCAGGTTGTTATTTAATTCTTCCTCGTCTTCGATTGGTGTTTGGGCGATGAGCTTCGGTCGGTGCCTTTGTTCCACGATGCTTGAGATTCATGTGGAGGATGAGATTCTCGGTCTTGTGGAGTCGACTGGGTAGATCTCCGCGAAAATTCGGTTGTGCGTCTCGATCGATGTGTAAAGTGCTGTTGCGATGATCCAGGTGGAGATCGTCCATTAGAGAATCGGTTGTGCGGCGAACGACCGCCCGACGATCGATCTTCAGACGACCGACCGCTCGTTGACCGACCGCTGGAATACCGATCGCTTGAATACCGATCGCTTGAGGCCCGATCGCTTGAAACCCGTGGACTGACCTGAGTGAGCGCTCGGTGTAAATATGTGTGATGGCGTTGCCCGCACATGTGACATGAACCGGATGTGCATTGGGTGAGTGAATGCCCTTTGCCTAAGCAATTTATACAGAGCGATGCCCGTTTTACAACTTCGAGGCGTTTTGTAGCCGATTTGGCCTTAAAAACCTTGCAATATCTGAGTTCGTGAGATCCCTTGCAGGTCGGACACATCCACATCCAATCTGTAATGTGTGTTCGTTCATGCCGTACGTTTTGTCGGTGACGAGTGTGTTGGTGGGTATCCCCCTTTCTCATTGGTGTTGGAGCGTTCGTTTGATCGCCGTTTGTCCTTGTTTGCAAGAAGTCTATTAAGTGCTTGTATGACGGTAATTTCTTGTCGGGTAAGGTGCGTTGCCATTTGCGAATGATGGCTGGGGGTAGCTTCCATGTGAGTAATTTGAGAAGAACGGTGTCGGATGTGATTGGGTCACCGAGGTTCTCTAACGCTTGGATATTTATCTTGACCGTCTCGAGAAAGTCGTCTATGGCTTCGGGTGTCTCCTTAACTATTTTCGGATAGTCGAAAAGTAAGTCTAAGTGGCGCATGCAGATTTGACGGTGGCAGTCGAATTTTTCCTTAAGTACGTCAACGGCGATTGCATAGTTTGACTCGGTGATGGCTAGCGATTGTATACTTCGCGCGGCCCTCCCAGTCAAGGCTGATCGGAGGTGATAGAATTTTTGGACTGGTGTTAGTTGTTCGTTTTGATCTATCGTTGACGAGAAGGAATCGTAAAATGACTGCCAATTTTCGAGGGTACCATCAAATGTGGGTATTCGAATCTCCGGTAGTTTGAGCGAAGCAGACTCGCGACCGGCAGCTGATTCGTCGTTTGTCGATTGTGACGTCGTAGTTAGTCGTAGGTTGCTCAGTTGAGTAGTTAATCGGAGTTCTAGTCTCTCGTACTCGTCGGCTATTTCAAAGCCGCGCGCGGACTCCTCCTCGTCGATGCTTACGATTTCATTTTGAATGGCGCGGAGCTCCGTTTCGTATGTGTCCAGACGAGTTTTGATTTGAATTAGCTCGTTCTCTCGCGGACAGCCGGATTGTTCGATTTCATCCAGTTTTTTCGATAAGCGTGTAAAGTGGCCGATGCAATAACCCCGGCGTCGACGCAAGGCGGTAAGTTCGTTACCGGTGGCCATTATTTGTTAGATAATTGAGAGTGGATGGTTATAACTTACTTCTGTTGAAGATTGTCCAGTTGCGGCAGGAGGTTGCGTGGTTGCGTTCTAACCACCGAATTATACCTCTTCAAGGGTGACGATCCTTGTCGTTACTGACCTCGCTGGGGGGGTAACGCTTCCGCTGCTGGTTATGTTGGATTCACGTGGCACTGTATCGTAGTGGGTGTCACTGGTATGCGCTTTTCACTTGACGCGTGATGCGGCTTTGAGGATCGAATGATTCGACCGGTTACGTGTCCACACTTATCACTTGTCACTGAATCCGGCTCGAAGGACCAAATGCTTCGACCGGATGGGGACAAAACTGTCCACGGCCACTGATGATCCGGCTCGAAGGACCAAATGTTACGACCGTTCGCGGAGAGACGCGGTCGCGAGGAAAACGCGTCAGCGAGGGGCGTAACTTCTCGCTACGATTCGGTGAATCGACGCCGCGAAGTAGTCGTTCCCCTGTTTCGTTTAGGATAACAGAGGTGGTTGATTTGAATATGACACAGTAGTAAGTTATATTTCACCGTTTATTCCACAACTTATAACGAGGATAGTTACACTGGTGCGTATGTACGAGATGAGTGAGTGACTGAGTGATCTGCGGGTGTGTATACCCGCTCGAAGGATGTTGACCGTTCGAAGGATGCAAAAACAGTACTCTTGGAAGACGATGTTGTCTCGGAGGAGAGCGAAGGATGAGTGTGTCTAGCGCACGGGACCATCGGATTGGTTGGTGCCGATGTTATTTAGGAGAGTGAGGGAATAGGCTTCGTTTTTAATTGGTTAAACGAAGGGCCTTAACCGCCCTCGAGAGAAAGTGGTTAGTGGGAGGAAAGTTGCAGCGTACGTGACAAAAACTGACTTTCCCTTGTTAAGCCGTGGTAGACAATAGTCGCTAGAAGTTCTTCCGGACCAGATGTTTGTTTCGTTTGGAGGACCTTTTCTAGGAAATCTATGTGATTTATGGAAGGTCCTTGAAATCATGGAAGATGCGCTGGGAGTATCCGAAGACATCTGGTTGCCATATTGCCAGCGGTGTGTGGCCTCGGCTAGGTAGTGTTACGCGACGCAACAGTATCAAAGAAAAGGAAACACCCATAAAGAAAGTGCGACTTATTCTTAGTGCTTATTGGTTCGTCGTTCGTTCATACACACACACACTTTCCTTAGATTTATCGAATCGACGATCGCATTTACACTCGTAAGACGCGACCTAGGCCAATAATAATCACTACCGCACCACTCGAAAGTGTACACTCAGGTTACACGCATGAGTGTAATAAATAGCAGCAGTGATTCTGTTAAAAAATTCTGCGTAATTCCATCAGTTACTCATGTCGATTCAGATCTAAACTAATAAATAAATAAAGATAAACTAATGTTTATGACATGATTGAATGAGTCCAAGGAACCAGCATGCATTCTACTCGCAATTCGATGCGATTTACCATTAGAACAGTTTCATCGATATTGTGACTCGAGAAAACCTTTAATCCCTTCTAGAACAACACATAAAATATCATAATTTGCTCTTAATGACAATGTTAATTATTTTGAAGGCCCAAAGTAATAAAAGATTGATTTCTATTAAATGCACAATTTTAATGATAGTATTCAATTCAAGAATGAAGAGTTCATATTTAATAGCGCTTCCCGCTAGCAACTTTCCCTCAAGGGCGGCTAGCATCCTTTTCTAACCACCGATATGGAAATTGACCAATTAACAGCAAGGTCAATTTCCCTCACCTTCCGAACGAAGGCTTTCCTCGATGAATCCTAGTATCTCGTGTCCTTAGACACGCCCCATATAGTCTTCCTCTGCAGCGTCACCGGGACGGAGAAACACTCTCTCGTACGATCTCATCAGCGAGTTACGTGGTGTCTTTGCGATCTGTGAATATCTCACGTTCCGACATATAACCCAACTTAGACTTTGACGAAAATCATAAGTTCGCTATCCCCTTGACTGCGGATTCGTTATTGAACCTAGGATCATTGTCATTATCATCTCGAGTATCTAATTACCACGGTTATTTGTGAAACTCTATAATACTCGTATTTGCACTATTGAATATCTTCTCTATTGCATAACAACAATGCCTAATCCAAATGAAGATTCGTTGTTTGAATGTTTGAATGTTTGAGAGATCGGTTAAATTAGATTTGTAGTCAGGTAGGAAGTTGAAATTTAATTTTTACTGTTAGGTATGACATTTGTGAATTAATTTTATGAACGAGGTCTGTGGTTAGGTTGGTCATTCTCAAATTAAAACCCCAACTCAGAATTAGGTATATGCTTAATAGAAAACTTAATAATGTTAGGAAGCACTGTGTCCCTGTATGTGTGTGATAGGTCGTTTTAAAATTAAAAATGGTAATAGAAGTGTAAAATTACTGATAAAAATAAGAAAAAGAATCTCACATACAATTATACTATTAGTTTATGATTTCATGTAATCTTTTATTTTCATGATTATCTTAAGATCTAATTCAATTTTTAGTTTTAGGTGGGTCTCCATTCGCAGCAACCTCCACGCGGTGAACCCGGATAATCATATTAATATTTAAATATACAATTTCTAATTGCATCAATACGTAATTAGTAGCCATTATACAATTATGAATTGTGTAGTAAATGATAATGTGAGCTGATTGGCTGCGATCGCGATTAGTTTTACATAATTATATAGTGAAAATTTATTTATTATTACCTTTTAAAGGATAGTTAGTAATTGCCACGATTTAAATTCCAAATTCGTTCGTAAGTTAATTAACTTTCACTCTGCCCGCTGTTCTCATGCGTCTCACGCGTGCAGCGTTCAATCCATGACTCGTTGCAAATTAAGCGCAAACAAATCTAACAAGGTCGTTTAGCTAAGTTAACATTAATTCGATCGACCGTACTGATAGAATTTCAGGAAGAGATTAGGGCGATATGATAGGTCATTGAGGTGATCATAGGAGTTCTGTGACGAGCTCTTAAATAATTCTGCATATTGACGATATCCAGATAATACAGTTCTTCAAATTCATAATTCTGAAAATATAGTATATAAGTCATTGAATGATTACAATAAGGATGAGAATATACCTATTATCATTTTCACGTATTTGGATATTCAATATTGACCAGTATATTAAAAAATGCTCAAAATATTCAAATTGAGAGGGTAAAACAAATCTTTATTTAGATATTATTTCTTTAATTATATTAATAAAAATCTTCAACCTATCGATCGAAATTTCCAATTACCATCAATTTTCCTAACTTTCGTTCGGTTTGTTAACAGAAAGTTAAGAATTCGCGAGATGTCAGATAGAATCTTCAGTGTACCGATTACATGGACGCTTCTAGAAATTCATTTGCGTTGCCATTAATTACAAATAAAACTACAGTATCTGTGGATGATTGGCTTTTGTTACCGAAGTAAATAGGCGGAGTACTTGTTAAATAACTTTTCACTGATGATCCATCGAAGCCCAAAATTTAGAAATTATCCAGGTCTCCAGGGTTCTATATTGAATGTTGATCTATATTTATTTTATTGAACCATATTCGAAGTGACTTGAATTTCTAAAATATCGTTGATTTCTCAATTGTTTCGAAATTATCATTCAGACGTTTATTACTATCTACAATTCCATCGTAATCGTGTTTCGATTCCTATTCGGCAAATAGTACTTAGATAGCGTCGAATTTACCACACATTGGCCATTTTTACGCTCCCTTGAGCCTTACGATCTCCCGACGTCCTTGATTTCTCAATTATACTCGACGCTAATCCTTCCACTTGTTTGACGGACCGGTGCTGTCGAATTAGAAAGTTCATTGTCTAGCTGTGACTTCTTGATTTTTGTCTTCCTTTTTTCAGCTATGCGGAAAACTGACGAGAGAAAAGTTGCGTTTGTTTATGCAGATGTTGATGCGCATTCGGCTAAGATTTACTGAGAGTATTCGCGATGGAGTGGTTCGTTGATTGGGATCAAATTTTGTGAATGAATGGCTTTATTGAATAGTAAAAGTATGCCTCATAAGTTTTGCAACTTGTACGAAATAATAAAAATGAAATAGCTCTGATGAATTATGTATCGTTGGAAATTTGACATTCAAAAATTTTTAATTATTAACATATACACGTCCTTACTAACGCGTTGCTGATCTTGATTTATATTTTAATGTGTATTTTTAGTAGGGTTACAATCCACATCTCCATAATGTATAAAATAAGACAAACATTTGGACTACGAACTAAGGAATTGTTTAGTGAATCAATTAACGAATCATAGATTTCTTTCCTGGCAACATGCTTTAACAGTGAAGGTAATTCAATAAATACATCCTCTGCATCATTATGAATCTCCTTCTAGTCACCGCAAGTGTGAATACGTGACTAGTCTATTGACTAGTCTATTGAATTTGATGGCTAGAATGTGGATGTTTATGGCAAATACGAACACAAATGCAGGTAAACAAAGAATGTTATGAGTAAATTATGTAACGTAAATAATAAATTATATAAGTAAATAATTAAATAAATAATAAAAGTTAAAAAATTTAGAAGATACCACATATCCTGATTCAAGCTTTACTTCCACGTTATTCGTCGTTAAGGTACTTATCAAAAATGTAGCTAAGAAAGTGAACGTGAAACGTCTGTATATAGGTACCTATCACAATTGTCAGAATGTCGTCCAAGGATTAATCCTTTCACTGTGGATTAAGATGACTATGCGCTGTAATAACTGTAGAACTTAAGAAAAATTATTTTATATGGATTTGATGCATGCTCATTTCGGTATTGGTTAGAACAGAAAATACATAATCGCCCATATGTTGCAACAATTCTAAGTTTATATCGTCGTTAAAAAAGTTTGAAAGCAGTTTAAACATACAACAGAGTATAACGTACAAGTAGAACGATAATACGAACAAAACCATCGTTCACGATAAAAGCACCCCGTCGATAAGGCGTTAATCGACTCTTGTAGATCTCTCTCGGGGCTCATTTTCTCCGCCATTGTTGTTCAATTTGATGGTCCGTAAGCGTGACCGGCGGTTCCTCAGCAAGCTGCAAAGAAAGAAGGAGATAGGAAGAGGAGAGAAGAAAGCAACGTGGGAAAGAGAAAGAGGCGAAGGAAGGGAGTAATTTCTCCAGTGGGATCTCGGCGACGAAATTCGAGAATCGGTCGGTAAGCGAGTCGACAGACATTGACACGAATATCTCGGAACAGACGAGCCAGACAGCTGGAAGGAGAAGAAGACAGCTCATGAATGTAGGTCCCCCGGTCGCCACCTATAATACGAATCACCCACCTCGAGGGAGTCGTGCTACTATCTTACAGCTTTCTTCAAGAACCGTGCCCTGTTCACTGTCGAGTACATTCAGTTCAGCCCGATCAACAGGTGGACTATCTTATTGGGAGACTCGAAGCAAGGTCGACTCTAACAGGAAAGTTCCAAGAGATAGAATGTTGGACGCGTACAGGATGTTTCTAAAATCGTGTCGAGCAATTCGTAGGAGACAGGATATTTCTCTGCTTCGTGGGCGGCAAGGTCGTACGAAGTAGGATGCATCGAAACTTAGGTTTTTCTTTTATTGGTTTCAACATTCGAATTTTTATTACCATTTCGTTGGTTCAGAAGGAAACTGAGGTTTTTAGTCGGTCCTGTAGTGGGATTTTGATGATTCAGAAGGATATTTTGATATTTAAGTAGAAGGTAAATTGAGCGATACTGTTGAAGTTAAAAAGATGTTTCGATTTTCAGAAATCTAAACGCTTTAAACGATCCACTTTTGAATCAGTAATTTGTATAATTGTAAAGTGCTGAGTTAAAATAGCTTTTGTAAATACAGATTTCTTTTTTAAATGACACGACGTATTAGAAGATAGAAAATCTATGAATAAAGAAATTGTTGTATTCGAGAGATTCGAACGATGAGTTAAATGGGATTCCTCGGTAAATATAATCTGGCTTTTATTGTGGTTTATTGGTATTATCGAATGAATCTTTAGAAAATGGAGTAACCATTAATCAAATAATGTATCATCTACTGTAATGTCCAAGCCAATAGCATTCCTTTTATAATAAATAGCGTTCCTACGGCGACAAAAATGTTTCTATAATATATTAAATATACCTTCGATGAAATATCATAAATGCTTTCTTCGCTATCGTTTCTTACTTCAATTTCAAATTCGTTTCTTCGATGAATTTGTGACGGATGAAAAGAGAGGTTTGCGTTTCGTCCGGGACTACTGGTGGACTCGTCAGTAAGGCTATGCCCGGTAGTCCCTGCCTTAGATGTAGAGGGAGTCTCGCTAGGTGCGGTATTTGTATCGTTCGCCCGTATATTCGACCGCTAGCGAGATAGACAGACTCGTTGTCGTTGTAGCACTCTGGTGTTGGCGGTTGGTACCCGCGGATCGCCCGGGAGGTGTTGCGCCGCGTTGATGTCTCGACCTGTCGGCGTCCTATTAATACCGATCCGCCACAAATCTTTATTCACTCGAACAGTTTATAGTGAAATCTTCGACCAAACATTTTACATGAAACTTCGACACTCGAAAAGGATACCTCACTGGAGGGTCTTCGTTTCCGCATAAATTACTTTTCTCTTTTAGGAAAAGTAAATCGAAGGTCCGTTATTTTTGAAAGTAATTTTCGTCGAATCTTATATAACTGTCTAAATAGTAAAATATGTTAAGAACTATCATATTCTCCTATCTCCATTTTGTAAAGAAATATTCATTCATCAAACACTCGTATTCTATAATCACCAGACTTACGAGCATATATACATTTTAAAATTAAAAAATCAATAAGTTAGATATTGTACAAATAAAATAGATAAAATACTCGCACATATCAACACATGGTTCAATCTTCAAATTGGATATCTGAGAGTACAATCGTCGAAGGAATAAAAACGACTACCATACGTTTTTCAATTAGCAAAGCAGAGGTTTGACAAGCAAATAAAACAAATGTAACAGCTGTGCCGATGTATTGAGTCACATTAGTGCACCGACTTGAATTACCACATAACGGGTGATCCTGTAATACAACTGGAAAGTGGCGAACTGAATAACGGAACGACTGACCGGAACGACGGGTGAATCGCGAAAGAGACGAAAAAGAACGAATCTCGCTGCACGAATTAATCGAGCAACTTTCTTCCGGAATATTTTCCATAGTACTTGGCTACGTGATGTTTGGTCTTTAATCGTACACAGATCTTTTCTGGAATTCTTCTTGATTTTGGTCTTTCGTTAAGGAACCCATAGAAAATTTTGTACGAGATATCTCTGATTTCTATGTACTTAAAGCAACCTTTCGATTCGGCAGTCCAGTCCGCCTAAGTGCTCTCCCTGTACGGAGGCGCATGGAACACTATATGATCGTTTGGATATATGAAATATATTGCGTTACAATGAGTAACTTTTAAGAAGCGATTAATCCAATATATCAATAAAATCAACAGAAAATGTTCTGCCGGTAACGAAAAAATATATTATTGACTACAGATGGTACTGCTGTATGCCTGATATGTGGAGTGCCGGTCGTCGCGTAGTCGCCGCCTATAAGCGGCATCCGTACCCACAGGTCATCTAGCCGGCACCGCCTATAAGCGCCACCCGAAGCGAAAGGGTTGAAGGTGAAAGAAGTTACGTTTCTTGGTATCCAGAACTGCCATGATAACAGACAAAGCCAAGCGTTGTTTGGAAATTTGTCGCTCTATATTTTCGATTTATTTTTGTATGGGGAATCATTTTCTTTCGGCTTCTACCACAATTTTCGGAACATACTATATTGGACCACGATTTTTCCCGATTAAAATTTCTACTATTTATTACAATAGTACTGTAGTATCGGGGAGAAGGGCCTAAGAAACGTCGAACCAACTATAGACAATGCCGCGAGAGCCGAGGCGCTGTCGGCTCCATCAATGCGTTATCGGGTCCTTCAAATAAATAGCTTCGCCGAAAAGACCTACGTGACCCTGACTACGAGCGTCCGCGGAACACGTGTGCGGTGCGCCTAGCAAAAGACAAAAGAATGTACAACGGCCAGAGAGTCAGTCGAGAAGCAGAGTGCGAGTTGAGCGGACACAGAGTGTGCATCGACGTGCGACGATATTAAAATCGGTCCTTTGTTCTTGAATATCGCTGATTTAAACTACACTAAACTCTATTCATATTCCTCTTGTATTTGAATATCACTTATTAAAATATATTAAACTCTACCATCATCACTTGTTCTTACTCTAAGAATCCATCAGTTACTACATATTTTTGGGGGCTCCAGCCGGGATTTAGAGTGCCAAGTGACAAATGAAGTGTTCAAGTGACTGTATTCGTGAATGTGATATGTGAAAACAATGGCTGACTACGATACAGGAGAAGCAGTATTGACCGACGAGCAGGTGGCTCAGATGCGAACATCTGAGCTAAAAGACGAACTGAGAAGACGACGGCTGAGACTAGCTTAACGATTGCTTGCTGCGTTACGCGTAGAACGGGAACGCGGTGCACGAGAAGACGATCCGGAGGATGACAACGACGACGATTCAGAAGAGGACGACGACGACGATGAGATTAGCGTGGTTGGGGACCGTTTGAACGTTAACGGCCCAGGAAATCGCAATCTCAATAGGCAACTCGACGGAGTCTAGGTGCATGCTGTTAACGTTCAGAGACGTAGAGAACTCGCTAGAGAAATTCAGCGGGGACGGTCTGCCGAGTGTAAGTCGATGGATCGAGGACTTCG
Organism: Bombus vosnesenskii; assembly: GCF_011952255.1. NCBI lineage: Eukaryota > Metazoa > Arthropoda > Insecta > Hymenoptera > Apidae > Bombus > Bombus vosnesenskii. The sequence continues at coordinate 136,119 of NW_022883359.1, read as the reverse complement.
AGGAAATGGCAAAAGTGTGTGGGTGGTCAGACATCCACATGGTAGCTTTCGCTAAGAAACTGCTCACGGGCTCCGCTCAATCCATCGTAAAGCGAGAACGATGCACGAAGTCCTGGATAAAGCTAAAGGAGGCGTTAAAAGATGAGTTCGAAGACGCAGTGAGTGACCGACAGATACACCAGGAGTTGGCAAATAGAATGAAGAGACCAGATGAGAGTCTGCAGCAGTATATGAACTGTATGCGTGAGATTGCGGGACAGGGAACAGTCGATATACCGTCGCAAATCAGCTACATCGTTCAAGGCATTCCCGACGAGGCCGTGAACAAGGCTGTGTTGTATGGAGCAAAGACCATGTAACAAATGAAAGAACGCTTGAAGCAGTATGAAGAGATGAGGAAGGACATGGAGGCGAAGGCAAAGTTGGGGGACGTAAGGAGGATAAAGGAAAGCGATCGGAAGTGCGAAGCCAGCCGATGCCAACAGCGAGTGATAACAGAAGATGTTTCAATTGTGGCAGTGCGGATCACTTAAGTGCTAAGTGTCCGGAGAAAGGAAAAGGTATGAAGTGTTTCAAATGCAACGAGTTTGGACATGTGGCGGCGAATTGTACAGCGCGACAAGTAAAGACTTACGTATCTCAAGACCGGAGAGGAAAAAGTACTTGAAGGACGTGTCGATAGATGGCTGCAGGTTTGTCTCGTTAGTGGATACAGGTAGTGACCTCACGTTTATATGATCAGACGAGTATGCGAGGTTAGGATCACCACCTCTGGGAAACTGCAAACTTAGGTTTGATGGTTTTGGTTCCGCTGGCAATAGTACCTGGGGCGAGTATACAAGGGTAATGACGGTCGACGGGTACGACTTTACTGTCACCCTGCATGTTGTCTCGAATAAGGTAATGACAAGACACAGCCTACTGTTAGGTACCGATTTTTTAGACCAGGTAGAGTTGCGAGTCAAACGGGGCGAGGTGACCTTTTTACGACTCGACGGTCAGACCGATGGTCACGAAGACGCGCCGGATGTACTGAGGGTAAACGCGGTAGAACAAACCGACGAGATAGACTTGTCGCATGTACGAGAACCTCATTACCGTGAAGCCAATCGCGATATCATTAAAGGGTATAGGCCGGAGAAGAAGCGAGACGTCGCGATAACCGCAAAAATAGGTCTGAAAAGCGACAAACCCGTAGCGCGAAGACCGCGAAGACTGGCGCCGTCGGAAAGAAAGGAGGTGGACGATCTGATGGAAGCGTGGACAAACGAGGGTGTCATCAAACCGTCAGACTCGGAGTATGCGAGTCCGATAGTGGTAGTCCGAAAGAAGGATGGCTCCATCAGGGTTTGCGTCGATTTTCGTGAGCTTAACGAACTCATTGAGTGTTCACATTTTCCGTTGCCTTTAATTGAAGACGTTTTAGACGCGTTGCAGGGCGCCCAGCTTTTTACGACGATAGATCTAAAAAATGGGTTTTTCCACGTAAGTCTAGACAAGGATAGCCAGAAGTATACCTCTTTTGTTACGCCCACGGGGCAATACGAATTTCTGAAGTTGCCGTTTGGTCTGAAAATTTCCCCTATTGTCTTCCAAAAGTATATATCGAAGATCTACAAAGAACTGATGGACAAGGGTATTGTCATCGTGTACATGGACGATATCATTATCCTTGCGCAGAATTTAGAGGAGGCATGGGAACGCTTGCGAATGGTCGTAGAATTAACTGGGCAGTATGGGCTAGTCATAAATTGGAAGAAATGTCGTTTTATGCAGAAGGAAATCGAGTATTTGGGACACATAGTCTCGGGGAACACCATAAAGCCGTCCGCTCATAAAACCAAGGCCGTTGCAAACTTTCCCAAGCCAACATCGGTTAGAAAAGTCCAGAGAGTTTCTTGGGGCTCACGGGATATTTCCGAAAATTCATTAGAGGCTACGCGAAGATTGCCAAACCCTTAACCGATCTGTTGAAAAAGGAGATAGACTTCAGGTTCGGGGATTGGGAATCAGAAGCCTTCGAAACCTTGAAAGCAGCGCTTACCAGCGGGCCTGTGTTAACACTTTATAGAATAGGCGCAGAGACCGAGTTGCATACGGACGCGTCCGCAGAGGGTGACGGAGCAATATTAATGCAACTAGATCTAAACGACGGAAAATTCCATCCGGTCTACTTTGCTAGTGGAAAAACAACTCCCGCGGAAGTGAAGTACACCAGCTACGAGCTAGAGGTGCCAGCAATAGTAAAAGCGTTGAAAAGGTTCAGGGTATATCTGTTAGGTGTGCCGTTTACTAGTGTTACGGACTGTCAAGCATTCGCCATGGCGATGAGAAAGAAAGACTTGTGTGTGCGTGTGGCTAGATGGGCCCTGTTACTGGGCGAGTTTAAGTATCAGGTGTGTCATCGGCCGGGGAAAAGTATGCAGCATTTAGATGCTCTGAGTAGGAACCCCCTGCCGAGCACTATGTATGTAACGGAGAGTAAAGACGGGCTGATTGTACGGTTGAGAAGGGAACAGAACAAGGACATTGAAGTCCGTAGGATTGTGGACGCCGCAACGTGCAGTCAGGCCGATACGTATGTAGTAAGAAACAATATCTTGTATAAGGAGTGTAAGGACGATGTGCTAATAGTATTACCGAAGGCGATGCAGATTCAAGTAGTCAGGCAAGCGCACGAGTGGGGGCATTTCCGGGTCACCAAAACAGAAGCTATGGTCAAAGGACTCCTGGTTCAAGGGACTACGCGAAAAGGTCGAACATGTGGTATCCAACTGTCTTGACTGTATCCTAGCCGAACGGACGTTGGGCAAGCAGGAGGGATATCTTAATCCGCTGGACAAAGGCGACACGCCGTTAGATACTTATCATATTGACCATGTGGGCCCCATGACAGCTACAAAGAAGAGATACGCGCACATCTTTGTAGTGGTGGATGCGTTCACGAAGTTCACGTGGCTTTATCCTACCAAGGTCTACTAATACCGCGGATGTTGTCGACCGACTGAAGAAGCAAGCGGCTATTTTTGGGAGTCCGCACCCTCACCCCCTCCGCAACCTCTTTTCGGAGCCTAACTTGCTCACAGAAGGAGGTCACGGCCCATCTCCTTCTCTCGCTTACCAACTGTTGAAGTGGTTACCATTTCTAAGAAATGTCCTTTTTAGTTTTCTCAAGCACTGAAGCCATCGACAGCGCGTAGACAAAAGACTGCGACGAAGTCAGGCCATAAACAGTAGACAGGCGACGTTGGCTTCGGGGTTTTCAGTTATTAGGTAACACAGCTAGCGTGCGGATCTAGACCAGCTCAAATTGTATTTTACTTATTACACTTCTATTTAAATATATTTTCTACCTTACAATTTATCCACGTGTTTTCTCTGTTTACACACCGAATAACCTCAACAGGTTATGGGCCCAGGGCTGTAAATTGCAAGGTAGCAACGTGAAGTGAATAAATTGTTAAAGTGTTGTGCTTAGTAAAATAAGGGATAGTGCTAAAATGGAATCAGCAAGTGCGAAGGTCGAGATGTTACGCGGCGAAGAAAATTGGCTCCAGTGGCGTTTTGTTATGCGTACACTTTTGGAGGAAGATGACGACCTGATCAACGTGTGTGAAGGGAATTTGTGTCATCCAGGTAACAGCGCGGAGAAAGAAATCGCTCGTGGAAGATTTTTGAAAGCAGATCGATTAGCGAGAAAATTAATCGTGACCTCAGTAGGAAAGAAACCGTTGGATCTTCTTTTATGTTGCACGACAGCACATGAAATGTGGAAAAAGCTGAATACAGTATATGACATGAAGTCGGATGAGAATTTAAATATGGTCCAGAAGCAGTTCTTCGATTTTAAATGGGAAGAATCTGAAAATGTCTCTTACAACCTATCAAAGTTGGAACTCATAGCGGCGAAGATGAAAGCCCTTGGGAGTGAAATTGGCGAGAAAATGCTGATAACACGCATTTTATCGGTGTTACCAAACAAATTCGATCATTTTCACAGTGCGTGGGTTTCCGTGGAAGAAGAAAAGAAGACCTTAGACAGGCTTAGTACCAGGCTGATGACGGAAGAAATTAGATGGAAGAAAGACGACCAGGAAACATCGGTGGCACTGGTAACAAAAGGTAATAATTATAAAAGGGAACAGCAGAAGCAGTCAAGTAAACGTGAATACGAGAAACAAGGACCAAGTTGCTTTAACTGTGGAAAAGTTGGCCATCTAAAGAAGGATTGCTTTAGATGCTTTATATGCAAAAGGAAAGGCCACACCAGCAAAAACTGTTTTAAAAATAACAAAAGAAGCAACAGTAGAGACAACCAGGAACCTAGAAATTGGTCTATTGGTCACAGCGGAATTGGTCTATTAGGAAGTACCTCAGCGATACAAACGGCAAACCCTGATGTTTGGATAATCGACTCAGGAGCTACGGATCACATGACAGGACGACGGGAATGGTTCAGCGTTTTCGAAGAATTCGATAACACGGTGAAGATAGAGATCGGCGATGGTACGTTCATGGATGCGTGCGGCAAAGGAAAAATCAGAGCAGAGACTTTTGTGGACGGCAAATGAGTAACATGTACAATGAACGATGTTCTATACGTACCAGGTATGAAAAGAAATCTGTTTTCGATCAGATCTGTCGCAAGAAGGGGCATAGATTTTTGTATTTCAAAGGAAGGGACCAATTGCATATTTTTACAAAATCAGAAAATAATAGCAAGAGGTTCTGTTATCGGAAATTTGTATAAAGTAGATATGCGAGTTATCATACCGTCAGTTTGTAATTTTAGCAATAGAGCGGAGTCAAACGCGGACACATTGCAATTATAGCACGAACGGCTATGTCATCAGAACATCAGACATGTTAAAGAATTCTTAAAGAATTCAAATATGAAAGTTGTAGAGGATAATAACTTTTTCTGTGAAGGTTGCGCGTACGGGAAACAGCATAGATCGAGTTTTCACGAGAAAATCAATCGGGCGACTAAACCTCGCGAAATTATTTATACGGATGTATGTGGACCTATGGAAGTCGAGTCATTAGGCAAGAAACTGTATTTTCTGACATTTAAAGATGATTTTTCAAAATTCACAAAGATTTACTTCTTACGACGTAAGTCAGAAGTAATTGAAAAACTAAAAACCTTTTGCCTAGAAGTTGAAAATCAATTTAAGGATAAAATTAAAGAAATTCATAGTGATGGAGGGAAAGAATTCCAGAAATAAAGAAGTCAAAGAATTTTTAAGAAGTCAGGGAATTAGGCACACGATTAACGTCCCATACACTCCTGAACAGAATGGTGTCGCAGAAAGGGAAAATAGAACAATAGTAGAGGCAGGTCGGTCGATGCTATATTCGAAACCAAATCTACCGCTGTTCTTGTGGGCCGAAGCCATGAACACAGCAGTACATGTCATAAATAAGACGGGGCCGACAAGACAAGATAAGAAAACACCATATGAACTGTGGTACGGGAAACCGCCGAATTTAGAAAAGTTTAGGGTTTTCGGTACTGAGTGCTTTGCTCACATACCTGCGGAGAAAAGGACAAAACTTAACAAAAAGGCTAACAAAGGATATTTGGTAGGCTATTTAGATGACGAACGAGGGTATCGAGTGTACGTGCCAACAGTAAAAAATGTAATATTAAGCCGTGACGTAATATTTAAGCCTGAACTAGAAAATGCGAAATTCGTAAAATTAAGTTTACCGAAAATTGTCGAGCGCGAAGATGTGAGTGCGCAGAGCATGTACGTATGAAAGTGCAGAGAGTGAACATGAAAAACAACCTCATGGAACTAGCGACAATGTGAGACAATTGAGAGATAGAGATAAGATCAAACGAACCGATTTTTATAGTAACCCAGTAACGTACGTAGCGGAAAAATTACCGGTGGATTTTAAGGAAGCGATGAGATCCGAAAAGAAAGAGTTATGGGAAACAGCTATGAATGATGAAATGAAATCGCACCATGAAAATAAGACGTGGATACTTGTAGAAAAACCTAAAGATCAGAAGGTACTTAGCAATAGGTGGGTTTTAACGATAAAGCTAAATCCGGACAACTCGGAACGATACAAAGCGCGACTTGTAATAAAAGGGTGTTCACAGAAAGAAGGCATAGATTATAAGGAAACATATAGTCCCGTTGCTCGGTTTGACACAATTAGATTAATGCTCAGTATTGCAGCCAAAAATAATTTACACCTCGGACAGTTCGACATTAAAACCGCATTCTTATATGGAAGTCTGAAAGAAGATATTTATATGAAACAACCTAAAGGTTATGATGATGATACAAATCGGGTTTGTAAATTGGTAAAAAGCCTATATGGCTTAAAGCAGTCTCCAAGATGTTGGACGGAACGTTTCACAAAATTTATCTCGAACTTAAAATTTTATCAGAGTAACGCAGATCCTTGTTTTTATATTTATACAGAAGACGACAAATTAATGTTGATGACCATATACGTAGACGATGGACTGGTAGCAGCTTCAGACGAATCTTTAATTGATAAATTCTTCGATGATTTAAATAAAGAATTCAAAATTACGAGTTCGAAAGAAGTAAAGAGTTTTCTTGGACTTGAAATTAATAGATTAGAAGATGGTTCAATATTCATTCATCAGAGTAGGTATATCGAAAACATATTGGAAAAATTTAATATGAATGAGGCAAACAGTGTTTTTACACCTATCGAGACTAATTGGAACGAAAGTAACATAGGCGATAATGATTGTAACGCACCATACAGAGAAGCCGTAGGGAACTTAATGTTTTTACAAACCGTAAGTAGGCCAGATATTAGTTTTGCAATAAATATAGCGGCGAGACACTTAGAGAATCCAAACCAGTATCAATGGAAATTAGTCAAACGAATTTTGCGCTACATAAAAGGGACCGCAGACATGGGACTCTTATATACAAAAGCAGGCAGTCTCGAAACCTTTAGCGACGCTGACTATGCAGGTGTCACGACCGGCATACTTCAAATCCGACGGACTGACGATAGAGATAAAGATGTGGCGGCACTCAGCGACAATGTATATCGCTGAAGTGCCTAATGAACCATCAACATCCCAACGGTCCTTCCACCGAAGGTTCTAGAAGAAAGAGCACGTGGCAACGATCGCGGACGCCTAGCAAATGCATGGACGGTGGGGATGTTGAGGGATGACAAAAGAAAGTAATCGGATCCGATCGAAAGTAAAATCATAAGAGTCAGTCTTAGAAAGTCACGCCTAGAGTTCGGAAGTGGATTGTAAAGTGTATTGTTGTTAGAAAAAAAATAAAGTTTTCTTTTTTTATTTTTTACCTCAAATTCCTTTTTTTATTTTGTTATTTTACGTAACATTTTGGCGATCCTGCCAGGATAGTGAAAAGTGTTTGTTCGGAAACCAAAAGACATTCATCATCTACGGAAGATCGAATTATTTGGGACTACGGTCATCCGCAACAACAAAGTAACTATCACGAACCAAGTGAAGTAACAATAAAAGGTAAACTGAATTCCTTTGTACGTTACCGTGAAAGAAAATTTAGCTTCAGTAGCCAAGACTCGTCTTCGTCTGAAAATTATAAATCAGCGCAATAATGTCTAAGGCAAACGAATCTCAAACTTCAACCTCAACTGACCTAATGTTGCGAGCAATATGGGACAGTATTCAAAAACAGAACGAGAACATTGCCCTTTTACGAGAGGAAATGTTACGTTTGTCTATGCAAAATGACGAAGAGAACAGACACAGGACAGCAGAAATCGAGAATCTCGGGAAAACCGTCGCAGCGCTACGGACTGGGTTCGGATCCCCTGCGACCGATGAATTTGCTTCCATTATCACCGAAGACAATGAAAGTGCGTCAACAGCAATCAATCGCACCGTGAATATGGCAAAAGCACGCAAACTGTCAGGGTTAGCAGCTCCAGACACCTCACCTGTCCACCTCGACATCGAACAACCCGAGGTGAAAGAAAGAGGCTATTTTCCGCCCGCTCCTCCAACTCTACGAGCTAAGGATGCAATACGCTACATCCCAACGCTCAACGGAGATGATGATGTAGGAGTTGAAGACTTCATCAAAGAAGTGAGAAGTATGAAGGATCGCTGTATGGAGCAAGATCTATTGCTAAAAGCAATAAAAGTGGAAAAAATTGTGGGGAAAGCAGCCCAAAGTATTCGCAACATTCCTATTGAGTGTTACAGTGATCTGTACGACGTACTGAGAAATAACTTAGCAGCACAAGTGACTTCGGATGAGTACCAAGAACAATTACGAGAGTTGAGACAGGGACGCGAGGAATCAGTGCAAAGTTTTAATATTCGGTTTAGAAGAATACTCAACCGTTTGCTGTACGCAGTAACCAATGAGTACCCACAACCACTAACACGTAAAATTATGACTGAAGAAATCACGAAGAAGATTGTTCGTGTGTACCTAAAGGGACTCAGACGCGACATAGGGCGAATACTATTAAGCAGTGAACCCTTGAATCTTCCGGAAGCTGAAAAAAAGGCAGCCGATGTAGAATGCTACTTGCGAGAAGAACGACAACCTAATTGTTCATGTAATCGCTTACCTTCGGTTAGTAATCGCCCCGACAACCAGCATATGCAGGTAAGACGATCTAATGTACCATCAAGATCGCCTGCTATATTTAACCAAGTAGAAAATAGATCACCAGCTGAACGCGCGCAGATGAAGTGCTTCAAGTGCGGATAGCTGGGACACATTGCCAACAAGTGTCAAAATTTTCTACCACCGAGCCAGCGCGATCGACCACCCGCAAGGATTCAGGCAGTCCAGGAATGGGATAAAATACAAGAAACAACATCGAACCAGGAGATGGACGAACCGTACGAGACATACGAGTCAACATCGCCACGGAAAGATTACTCTGTTTCGATCATTCGCGGAGAGGCGCGATCGCGAGATATCACGTCAACGAGAGTTGTAAGTTCTCGTTACGATTGAACAATCGACGCCACGAACTGATCGATTCCCTTATTTCGATTATGATAATAAGGGTAGTTCAATGAAATCTCACAGAATCAACACAACTAAATTAATGTTTATTGCACAACTTATTAACTAGAAAATCTAAATGGAATAACAAAAAGAAATGTGACTATGGAATGCGCGATACAAAATATGTGTAGACTGTTTGGCTTCTCGAAACGTTCTGATTCTTTCTGGAAGGCGACCCCCACTACCTTCGGATCACGCCACATTCTTTTACGCCAGATAAAATAACGGCCACGAATCGACGTTTCTGGAGGTCGCTCTGCTTAATGAACCATGCGCTTGCCACTACAATGTTTATTTTGCCGGGCAGCCGCGACGATCCGTCTGCGACATTATAGTGCCGCGACCGACAGTGAAGAATATGATCTATGGCAAGCCGCATGGCGTAACATACTCCCCCCGTTGAGAGGGTACCGATCAAATTAGCGAGATGTGGTTGAAGTTCCCATCTTAGTTCGTCTCGGTGGCTAGTTGTTCGGGTTTCTCGAGATCGGGTTGAATTGGGAGTGGGACAAGCCTTTTGACGGCCCGATCCAAAACGCTCCTTGCCGTCTGAACTGTAGCTGTCCGGATGACACCATCGGCGCCTGGATGAACCTTGATAACTCGGCCCAGAGGCCAATGCATGGAGGGAACGTTGTCCTCTCTGAGGACGACGATTGTGCCTTTTTGGATGCCGTGTCCACCCTTCCTCCACTTATTGCGGTTGGTCAGCTCGTTCAAATACTCCTTATGCCAGCGGTTCCAAAAATGCTGTTTAAGCTGTTGGATATGCTGCCATCTGGAGAGTCGGTTCGATGGAATGTCTCTGAAATCTCGATCACGTAAGCACATTAGTGAATCGCCAATGAGAAAATGTCCGGACAAACCTATAAACATCAAGTCCTATAGACCGCCCGAATGTCATAAAAAAGAAATCGAGACTCAAATCAACGACATGTTAGACAAACAAATCATAGAACCATCGGACAGTCCATATAACGCACCAATTTGGGTAGTTCCAAAGAAATTAGACGCATCAGGCAAACAAAAATGGAGAATCGTTATAGATTTTAGAAAATTAAACGAGCAAACAGACCAAGACGCATATCCTTTACCAAATTCGGACGAAATACTCGATCACTTAGGCAAAGCTAAATTTTTCTCAGCCCTAGACCTCTCGTCAGGATTTCACCAGATACCTATGGAGCAAAATTCCAAAAAATATACTGCATTCTCAACCCCACAAGGTCACTTCCACTAACATCGCATGCCGAAAAAACGTACCGGCGACGTTTCAACGTATGATGGATACCGCGCTACGGGGCTTAATAGGAAATAACTGTTTTGTATACCTAGATGACATTATAATATTCGGGAGCACCGTCCAAGAACATAATCGAAATCTAGCTATTATACTAGACAGACTACAAAATTTAGGATTAAAAATACAACCGGACAAATGCGAATTTTTGAAACCAGAATTGGAATACCTAGGACACGTAGTAACAAAAGAGGGAGTAAAGCCTAATCTCAAAAAGATTCAAGCCGTGAAAGACGTTAAAACACGAAAAACCGCGACCCACATAAAATCATTCTTAGGACTCGTTGGATACTATAGAAAATTTATACGTAATTTTTCTAGAATCGCGAAACCACTGACAGATCTCACAAAAAAGAACACTTCATTCCATTGGACCGATAAACAACAACTTGCATTTGACACACTAAAACAAAAAATCTGCGAAGCCCCTGTACTACAATATCCAGACTTTGACAAAACATTCACATTAACAACAGACGCAAGTAACGAAGGGTTAGGAGCAATACTCTCCCAAGACGGACATCCATGCTGTTTTATATATCCCGAACTTTGAACCCTCCTGAAAAAAATTATTCCATGACCGAAAAAGAGTTATTGGCAATAGTATGGTCAATCAAAAGATTAAGACAATACCTACTTGGTAGAAAATTTAAAATTCAAAGTGATCATCAAGCCTTGAAATGGTTAAAGAATGTTAAAGATCCCTCATCGAGACTCATGCGATGGCGTTTGAGACTCGAGGAGTACGATTATGAAATCGAATACAAAAAAGGAAAAGAAAATACAGCTGCAGACGCTCTATCCCGATTGTATCCTATCACTAATGAAGAAATCCAACCCAATGTAGAAAACCCGGATTATTATGACGAGTATATAGATTGGAAAATCAATATCACCCCAGCTCCGATAACTCAAAAACCTAACAGACCACACTTTAAACAAATTACAAAGACCGAATTAGGAGACTTTAACGAACAGCATTGGTTGCGTCGATTAACCAAACACTTTATTAAACACCGAACCGGACGCTTACAAATAGGAATAAACGACAATAGCTTCAGCACGTTAGAAGAGGTAAATATTCAACTTATGCTGAGGTTTCTAACAACTAGATTCCCTCAAATTAAATTAATATTTGGACAAGATCCGCCAGTAGACTACGATAACGAACAAAAACAAACGATACTACGCGAAAATCATAACGAAATAGTAGGACACTTAGGTATACACCGCACCGTGAAACGAATACAAGAATACCATCACTGGACGAACCTAGAACAAGACGTTACAGAATTCATACAAAACTACGAAACCTGCCAACAACAAAAGCTAAATCGTATCAGGGCCAAAGAACAACTTATAATAACTGACACACCCCTTAATCCTAATGACAAAATCGCAATGGACATATTCGGACCTCTCACCAAAACCAAGCGGGACAATCAGTTTATCCTGTCTATCCAAGATCAATTAACCAAATATCTCATCCTCATACCCTTAAAAGACCAAACAGCCAACTCAATCATTAACGAACTTTTGGATCACTATGTATATATATTTTCCGCACCAGAAAGTATTCTTACGGACATGGAACGAAATTTCGTATGTAAATTGATGGACACATTTGAAAAGGCTTTCAAAATCCGACATATAAAAACCACTTCTTTCCATCCACAATCTAACGGATCCCTGGAACGAACGCATGCCGTAGTAAAGGGCCTTATTCGAACTTGTACCACCGACCGACAAAACGACAGGGATGAAAACTTAAAATTAATATGCATGGGATATAATACTTCAGTACACGAGACCACCGGGCATACCCCATTCGAATTAACATTTGGACGACAAGCTAACATGCCATCCTCAATATCAACCACTCCTAGCCTAACTAGAGAACAATTGTTTAACCTCTGGAAAAATCGACATAACTCCTATATAGCTAAAGCAAGACGAATTACCGAATCTAACAAAAAGCGATATCAAAGAGATCAAGTACGAAAAATTATGAAAACACAGACGATATTCCGAGTTAAAGATAAAGTATGGGTACATAACGATCACAAAACTAACAAACTAGACCACGAATGGCTAGGACCTGCAGAAATCCTCTCATCCAATCCACCCACCTATCTTATCGAATATTCCAACGGTCACACGCAAAGAATCCACGGTAACAGGCTAAAACCCTACCTTTCAGGAAGAAGACCATAATATGGATTATCATAACACCCGAGTACATTAAAAGCGATCTAGTAGTAAAACCATTAAATTACGCCAACATATTCTTAAAAACACTTGATCAAATAACGAGACAAAATTTTATGACTAACCATACCGAACCTTCAGTTCAAAACTTTCAACTAGTTCTAGATCTAAGTAAACTAAAGGTATGGATAAGAGATAACAAACTCATATATACAATAACCGTGCCGCTTTTGGAAAATAATGAATGGAAAATAACTAAAATTTACCCGATACGTTCTAAACAAAACTCTGTATTCATTGCGCCTGTAATAGAAACTGACTTGATACTAATCGACTCAGAACAATACACCTTTGCCGATAATCACTACTTAAATAAATATTGTAAGCGAACAGCAATCATCCACATCTGTAAAAGAACTCAACCGAGTCACAATAGAATCAATTCACCTGAATGCAGATCAGAATTAATTAATAATCGACTGACAGTCAAAACTTGCCCGACTGCTGTCTTCAAGCTGGAAGAATTGACGTTCGTACATTTGCAGACGGAAAACCATTATATTATTATTCCTGCGAAAAATGTACAAATCGATGTGTTATGTAAGACACATAAAATCCTAGAAATTAGACAACCAAGCTTAATTAGCAGTAAAACCGGGTGCATAATCACATACGATCATTATATCATGAAAATAGCAGGATCGCGTAAAAATATCTCTTGCGAAACCAAATTTAAGAATAGTATATACAGCTTCGAAGAAACAGATGTTCCAATATTGGTGTTTCGATCATTCGCGGAGAGACGCGATCGCGAGATATCACGTCAACGAGAGTTGTAAGTTCTCGTTACGATTGAACAATCGACGCCACGAAGTGATCGATTCCCTTATTTCGATTATGACAATAAGGGTAGTTCAATGAAATCTCACAGAATCAACACAACTAAATTAATGTTTATTGCACAACTTATTAACTATAAAATATAAATGGAACAACAAAGGAAATGTTACTATGGAATGCGCGATACAAAAGATGTGTAGACTGTTTGGCTTCTCGAAACGTTCTGATTCTTTCTGGAAGGCGACCCCCACTACCTTCGGATCACGCCACCTTCTTTTACGCCAGATCAAATAACGGCCACGAATCGACGTTTCTGGAGGTCGCTCTGCTTAATGAACCATGCGCTTGCCACTACAATGTTTATTTTGCCGGGCAGCCGCGACGATCCGTCTGCGACATTATAGTGCCGCGACCGACAGTGAAGAATATGATCTATGGCAAGCCGCATGGCGTAACAACATATATATAATATATATATATATGTATATATATATTATAATTAATAATAATTATATACATATAAATATTTAATATAATTTATATATATATTTAATTTAATAAAATATATAATTATATATGTCGGGATTACATTAGAATTAGGGTTAGGGGCGTGAAACGAATCTCCGTTTGGGTTACACGTTGTCATTATGCAATAGAGAAGACATTGACTAGTGCAAATACGATTATTATAGAACCGGACAAGTAACCGTGGTAGTTAGGTACTCTAGAAACTAATGACAATGATCCTAGGTTCAATAACGAATCCGCAGTCGACGGGATGATAGATGAACGTACTCCCGAAATCTAAGTCGGACGCGTAATATTCATGGTCGTAAAGGGTTACTCCTTTCATCAATGAGATCGCGAGCGAGAATGTCTTTCCCGTCCCGATGATGCCACGGAGGAAAACTATAATGGGGTGTGTCTAAGGACACGAGATCATCGGATTCGTCGAGAAAAGCCTTCGTTCAGAAAGTAAGGGAAATTGGCTTTGCTGCTAATTGGTGGTTAGTATCGGTGGTTAGAAAAAGATGCTAGCCGCCCTCGAGGGAATGTTGCTAGTGGGAGACGCCGCTCGTTGAAAAATAGGTCTCCCCTATTTTCCCGTAGTTGGGACAAAGACTGTTTGTCTATTTGAAGGACTTTAGTTGACTAAATCTTAAGATTTATAACGGGCCCTCGTGCTAGCCGAACATGTACTGCGGAGACGCATCGACATCTGGCAATCATCTTACTCGAAGAATAGGGTCTGCGTGTGGCGAGCCACGGGACAGAAACCGTTGGAATGTTTACTGTCGCGTGTCGCCACGAATATTTTTTTTAAGGAGAACTATAGAATTACTCCATACCTTTGATAGACAAAGCGTTCATCCCGTGACCGCAGCTACGTTCGGCGACTGACTGTCGCCTCGAGCCCAAGCTCATTATCACAACTCTCGAACAATTACAATCGGATTGAATAACTACAATTGTTCAATTACAGCTATAGTAGACTCTAGGTTACAATGTTGCGGGATTATCCAAAATTCCAAAGGCTCCGGTGTTCTTTCATCTCCGACATCCTTCCTTTGGAATCCATCGGATAACCCCCAATATTTTAGCGTCTATAACTTAACTCGATTACAATTGTTCGAGATTTGTAATAAATTTATTATAAAAAGGTTGTAAATAAGAGATAAAGTAGAAGAACCCAAAATGATATTAAACATAAATAGATTAAACTTTGTTTCAGGGCATCACTCTTTTCTGGTCATTGTTTGTATCTTCTAATGTTATTTCATGAATATGAAGATGAATATGAGAATGAAAAATAACAGTTTTGAGTTTAGCGATCCATTGTTTCAGAAGTAGTGATCAATATACAGGGTGGTTAGTAACTGGTGGTACAAGCGGAAAGAGGGAGATTCTACGTGAAAAAAGAAGTCGAAAATATAGAATAAAAATTTTTCGTTTGAGGCTTTGTTCTCGAGAAAATCGACTTTGAATTTTCGCTCGGTACGCGTGCACTTTATCACGTCTCGTTATAACGGACCTCACTGTAGAACGTTGTCTCGATGGAAAAATTAAAAAAAAATAAAAAAAAATAAAAAAAATTTTATTCTATATTTTCGACTTCTTTTTTCGCGTAGAATCAACTTCTTTCCGCTTGTACCACCAGTTATCAACCACCCTGTATAAATTGCTTTGGCAAGGGCAATTTTTGGTATTTTGTATGAGAAAAAAAATATATATAACCCAACTTACATTATAGCGAAAACATTCATGGTGTGGACAGAAATTAATGCTTTAATGGTAATCGGACATAAGGACAAAGTCAACCATACACAGTACAGCTATATAGTATAAGAATATGGGTTCCCCACTATTCAACAAGAATAGATAAAACACAAACACATTTCCTAAAAAGAATATTAAATATACTGAAATACCATGTAATGTCAGATTATGTGATTAAAAGCAAGAAGAATAGTCTTGGAACACAAAATAATAAAATGAGGCGTAAACTACATGTTAAAACTGGCAAACATGGGAGAACACATAATTAGACAGGAAAACATTGCAAAAAGTAATACACACATAATAAACTCAAATAGAGTTATGAAGCCGATGATACAGAAATAATAATAAATTTAAACTGAACAATAATAGAAGAAATAACACAAATACTTCCTGGATAAAAGAAAGAAAGAATAGAATAATCTACCTATAGTGAAGTATGTAAATATGCTAAAAATATAGAAAAAAATAATTAAAGTTACTTACATATGAAACTGCTATTAATAACTGAAAGGATAATTAAAGTTAGAGTAGTCGGGAGACAAGAACGATCAGAAAACAGCATAAAATACAAAACAGATCAAAACAAAATGTATAAAATGTGTAAGAAAAATATATTGCATAGTATTCAGAATTTACAACAAAATTCATTAAAAAACAACAATAGGATGGTGATTTCTTTTTGTGACAAAGAAAAATAGTTACAAGGAATGACAAATTTTATTAAAAAGCAAAAGCAGCATTAAGCTAAGATCATTTTATCATAGAAGAATAGCAATTCAGACAAATTCACAAATTATAATAATCCAAGAACAACTTAAAAACTTTGTTAATGTTTTTTTTGCAGTAACCAACAAATTTAAAGACTTTTAACCTAAGTATAAATATGCCACAAATAATTTTATGTAGAAATAAATATAAATAATATTAAATAAATAGAATTTTTCTTATTGAAATGTGACAGTTTGTGATAAAAGACAAATTAAAAAAGAAAAAATAACTTTAACAAAGAAGAAATTTATAAAAATTTATTCTTAAAAAAATTATTCTTAATTATTATTCTTAAAAAAGTGAAATAAAAGTACAAAAAACAACTTATATTAGAAGAAACATGATTAGTTTACAAGAAGATCATACGAAAGGAAAAATGAAACATGTAACGTATTCTCTCAACTTACAATTGCGACAAGATTTAATTACTCTATATTTCATTTCCAAGCTTCTTCGTTTCCACACAGTCATAGCAGTTCAGAACTGTTTTATGAAAATTAAGAATTACCTACATCAAATTATTTTATTTGCAAGACCTCATATATTTCTAAATTACTCACACAAAATTAGTACAGCCTGTGAACAATGCAAACATTAAAAAGAAATAAACGATACAGTAGCCCAAACAAAGACGAAGGTTGAAATAAGATATCAAAAATAGCAGTTATTATTCAAATTTGTATGAAAAGTCTTTGAGAAAGTAAATTCTTCTTTAAATGAAAGACGGTTATGTACATGAAAATAAAAAATGTAATGAAAATACAAAAAACATAAAGGAAGAAAATGTATTTGTTATTACGACTTACTTTTGCATGTAGAATAATTTCCTTTTCGGTTACTGTACTACCCCTGTTATTAAATAGGTTTTGGAGTTCGATATTTAATTCACATAGATTCAGTTTTTATATTTTGTATTTCACCACCATGTACAGCCATATGAACACACCGGATACTCTCAGATAATTAACACGTGGCGGAAGCCAAAACAAAAGAGCGTTGTCAGAAGCGTACCAACTTCGCATGTAGGAACTAGTGATCATACCAACCTAATATTTTCCTTAACAACCCTATCCATCCAAGAACAAATATTTAGGTTAAAATTATTTATACAAAACTAATATGTATACGAATATTTTTATTTTATAAAATTGTATATATAAAATATTTACCTTCGCTAAATCTCTTTTTAACTGCAGCTCAAGTTTTTAATTAAATTTAATTCCTCACTTAGTACTCATTGCCAAGTAATGCTTGGTAAATTAAAAAATTATAACGTTCAGTAAAGTTTTATACGATTTACACTCTACCTTGACTCGAATATGAAAGACGATTATGTTATTACATAGGTTTGGGGGTTGATACTTAATTGATTCACACAGATTAGTTTTGTATACTCTGTACTTTACCACCTTATGCAGTCATTTACAACACACCGGATACTCTGGTAAAAAAAAAACGTGGCGGACGCTGAAAAACAGAAGAGAATCGCAAGCAGTCGTACAAACTCTGGATGTAGGAACTAATGGTCATACCAACATGACATTTATCTCAACAGATTAAACTGTACTGAACTGTATAATGATGCGCTAGTATGATATAATGTCGACGATGAGGTAGCGTTGTTTGCTGATTGGTTATACTTCAAGACTACAAGTGGGACCTCTGTACGATCGCTGGTTAAATCGGTCACTTTGCGATATGTTTATGAAATCTAAACGTAATTCTTTTGTTAACATTTTCATACTTGTACTTCAATTTTAGGATTAATTAAACAAATATTTAATAATTATTTTAATATCGATTACTATAAATAACGATTATTATAGTGCAAAATTTTATTTGTATACAGTATGTTAAAATATGACAATGTATGTAAAATAGAATATATAAATGTGTGCATATGCAAAATATATTACATGTGTGTGTATCTACA
Source organism: Bombus vosnesenskii (assembly GCF_011952255.1). NCBI lineage: Eukaryota > Metazoa > Arthropoda > Insecta > Hymenoptera > Apidae > Bombus > Bombus vosnesenskii. Next base: position 117,758 of record NW_022883359.1, on the reverse strand, counting down.
TTCAAAATACGTAACAGTTATACAATATTTTAGATTACGAATTTGGTTTTTATCGTTCATTATGTTCTTTTATTACAATTTAGTTGTCAGGTGCAAATCGATTCATAAGATTCATAAGGGAAGGATCTTTTTATTGCAAATAGACTAATGGAAAGTTTTTCTCTAAAATCAATGGCAAATAATAATTTAGAATAAAAACGGAATGTATTTTCGACTAATCGCGGGGAGACGCAATCGCGAAGGGAGATGTCAACGGGAGTCGGAAATTCCCGTTACGATTATAATAATCAACACAATGAGTTGATCGATCCCCTGATTTCCGTTAAGATAATAGGGGTGGTTGAGAGGGTATAACACTGTGATTCGCAGAGTTATAAGTTATATATTTTTTCCACTTCAGTTACACCGTTGCTTATAATATATATCGTCGACAATGAGTTAGCATATAGAGATGCGATACACTGACACAATATTCGTTGGTGATCGAGCAAGGGTCTTAGAGCTTTTGTTATAGTTGACTATTCTAGCGTTGCAGAATAAGAAGTTGACTTTTCTAGCGGCGTAAAAGAAGTAAGGTACAGTGACGATGCTATGTCGGAGGAAAGTTAGCGATGGGTGTGTCTAGCGCACGGGACCATCGGATTTGTTCATGATATTTTTGGTCAGGAAAATGAGGGCAGTATACATTGCTTCTGATTGGATAAACGAAAGTTGATGGACTAGGAAAGTCTTAGCCCCCCTCGACAGGAAGTTGCTAGTGGGGAGCACCGTACGTGAGAAAAACTAACTTTCCCTTGTCAAGCCGTAGTAGACAATAGTCTTACAGCTCAACAACCCGGAAAACTACTATATAATAGCAGGAGACCTTAACGCAAAACATACAAGCTGGACAAATGAAATAAACAACACGAGAGGCAACTTCATTAGAAACTGGCTAGACAATAAAAGCATCCATTACAGAACAAACTTATACAGTTCCGAGCTACCCTCGTACCCAAAAGAAGGCTCATACCTGGACATATGCTTAGCAGATGCGCGACTAAAATTTCAAAACCTACGTCCAAATAACACTCTCAAAACCTTAGCCTATGACACTGACCATAATGCCCTAGTATTTCACGTAAACAGAAATACATCTGACTTCTTAACTTTCAGTTCGCTGTGGAGTGCCGAAGCGTGCAGACGTATCTCTAGTGCCCAGTGTAGTCCGAAAACAACACGTGTCGCCCAACCGTCGAAAGTGAACACAGCCAAGTGTTTCCTACATTTTAGGGAGAAGAAAATTCCACGCACCTAACCCCAACCCGAATACTAGCCTCATAGCCTCACGACTAGTTATTCATTTCGAATGAACTAGCTCGATGATGGCCCAGCAATCGCGACCAGGCTCTCCGGAGCAGACTCGCAACTACCCCGCGCTACCTCCCCCGTGGCAGAAGTCTAGCAGAACTCTCCGCACCAACGACGCTAATATTACAAAGAAACGGAAAATAGAAACATACATATCGACATACAGACAATGATCAAGTCCTTAGAGAGAGATATCTCCAAGGAGGACTACAACTGAAAGATAAATAACAATATAGTAAAAATACTGCCGAGAAACCCAGAAGCTTACAGAAAACTCACCAAGATACTTAGGACCCTGAACGCCAACTTCCACACCTACCCACTCAAACAGGAAAGGCCTTTCCGGGTGGTCCTACGAAACATCCACCACTCAGCAAACATAGACGAACTCAAATACGAACTCTCAAAACTCGGCCACGAAATCATCAACGTAAGTAATATAAGGCATAGAGTCTCGAAATACCCGTTATCCTTATTTTTCATAGATATAAAACAAAAGCCTAACAATAAGGAAATCTACAATATCAGTCGCCTAATGAACGCGATAGTAAAATTCGAACCACCGCTTGTGAAAAAAGAAATAGTGCAATGCAAAAGGTGCCAAAGGTACGGTCATATGGAGAAATACTGCAGTCATACTTTCCGCTGCGTTAAATGTGCAGGCACTCACTCCACTGACCAGTGCGCCAAATCACCGGAAACCCCAGCGAAATGCATCCACTGTGAAGGTGACCATCCTGCCAACTACAAAGGCTGCTCAGCCTATAAAACTCTATACACAAACAGGTACCCTAAACTCAGAGCAAAAGAGGTAACCAACCAAATACCCAACCAGCCGAAATTCACAACTACCTCAATCCCCTCAACCAACCAAACACCCAGTCCTACCAAATTCATTACCACCTCAACCTCCTATGCCCAAGCAGTACAAGGCATCCAAAATAACCCGAATAGCCAAAGGGATCCTCCCCAAAATAGTGTCCCCAACCCACCTAACACAGACAACTTCTCTAGGCTTGAAAAGCTAATAGAGAAACAATCAGAGCAAATAAATAATTTGCTATCGCTACTAACACTCATCATGGATAAATTAATACGTCCCGACGCAAAATAAAACCAAGGCGCATAGCTCTTTGGAACGCCAACGGTCTAGCGCAACACAAACTTGAACTAGAACTCTTCCTAAAACACCAGCAAATCGACGTAATGCTCGTATCGGAAACCCACTTCACCGACAAAAACTACCTGAAAATAAATGGTTACAAATTCTACCATACCCAACACCCCAGCGGAAAGGCCCACGGTGGCACCCGAATAATAATCAAAGCAAGTATTAAGCACTACGAACTTCCATCATTCCAGAAAGACTATCTCCAAGCAACAAACGTAGCAATAGAAGACTGTCATGGCACAATCATCACTTCAGTAGTATACTGCCCTCCCAGACACTCCATCGCCAAAGAAGACTTTGATAACTTCCTGAACACCCTGGGCAATAGATTCATACCTGGAGGAGACTATAACGCCAAGCACATCCAATGGGGCAGCAGACTGGTTACAGCAAGAGGCAAAAACCTCTTAAACAGCATAATAAACTACAACCTCAACTACCTCACCACATACGAACCCACATACTGGCCCACTGACACCAATAAAGTACCCGACTTTCTCGACTTCTTCGTAACTAAAAATATCTCATCAAGACACGTCCAAATCAACTCCTTGGCTGATCTCTCCTCTGATCATTCTCCCGTGATAGCAACAGTCATTTCAACAATCATCCAGAATACACCTAATGGCTCCATTCACAACCAACACACCAACTGGCAGCTCTTTAGAGAAGTCTTTACACACTCAACTTCAGCCTTAACTCCAATAAAGACTAAGGAAGAAATCGAAGCAGCCACGGAATACTTAAACACGAGCATAATAAACGCCATCCGCCTCTCCACACCTACAAAGACGTCTATCAGCAAACAAGAATATCCCCAATACATACTAAAAAAATGGCAGAAAAGACTAAGAAGAGTGTGGCAGACCCATAGAACACCGGATGACAAACGCAAACTAAATAACGCAACTAGAAAGCTATCCAAAACTATAAAAAATTATAAAAACGACTGTTTCCAAAAATACCTCGCCAGCTTATCCCCCACAGCCGACTCCAACTACTCACTATGGAAGGCCTCCAGGAAACTCACACGCCTCCCACAAATAATCCCACCTATCCGCCGTCCGCAAGGTGGATGGGCGCGAAGCCCTATAGAAAAAGCCGACCTGTTTGCTAAATACTTGTCTAAAGTATTCAAACCCCATTCCCACAAAGCTGCCGCGGACATTACTGAATACTTGCACACCCCCTTCCAAATGTCCCCTCTTATCGAACCCTTCACTTCTGCAGAGACTATAGAAACAATCAGTCGCCTAAACCCCAAGAAAGCAGCAGGGCACGACCTAGTAGGCAATAAAGCAATCAAGGAACTTCCCATAAAATGGATAGCACTCATCACATCGATTTTTGATGCTATCCTTCGCCTTGAACACTATCCTAAGGCCTGGAAAATCTCGTTGATTACCCTCGTCCCTAAACCGGGTAAACCGATATACGAAACCAGCTCCTATAGCCCAATCAGTCTTTTACCTACCCTGTCTAAACTATTCGAGAAGATGCTCACGAATCGACTCCTTCCACTCTTAGAGGACTTGAAAACAGCCCCAGATCACCAATTCGGCTTCCGAAAACAATATTCAACAGTAGAGGAAATCCATCGCATAACCCATACGATCAGCCAAACCCTCGAAAAGAAAAAATGTTGCTCAGTGGTTTTCCTAGACATCCAACGGGCATTCGACAAAATATGGCATGAAGGGCTACTTTACAAGCTTAAAAAGATCTTACCCCACCCCTACTACTCCATCCTAAAATCCCACCAATCCAACCAATAGACAATTCATGGTTAAATGCCTAGATGCCACTTCCACAGCATTCCCAATAGAATCCGGCATACCCCAAGATAGTGTCCTCGGACCCCTACTGTAGTCCATCTACACTGCCGACCTACCTATGTCAAACGAGATAACAATAGAGACATTTGCAGACGACACAGCGCTACCCACGTAGACCCGGTAATAGCCTCATCCACTCTCCAGCAAAGTCTCGAATCCATGGAAAAGTGGTTTCATAAATTGGGCTTCAAAATTAACGAAAAGAAATCCACACATGTAACCTTCACGCTCCGAAAACAAACCTGCCCCCAGGTCACCATCAACAATGCAACAGTTCCTAGCAGGGACTCAGTCCGATACCTGGGCATGATCCTGGACAGGAGACTAACGTGGAAGAAACACATCTCAGATAAAACGAAGCAACTAAAGGACAAACTAAAAAAACTCTATTGGCTCACGAGCCAAAGCTCCAAACTAAAAATACAGAATAAAATTACACTCTACAAGATCGTAATAAAACCTGTCTGGACCTACGGAATCCAACTATGAGGAACAGCAAGTAACTCCAACATCGAAATACTACAACGCTTCCAATCGAAAACGCTAAGATCCTTAATAAACGCACCTTGGTATGTTACCAACGAAACCATCCATCGCGACCTCAAGATACCCGCAGTCAAAGAGGAAATAGCAAAATATAGCGACAGATATAGCAAAAGAGTCAACAAACACCGAAACCCCCTAATCACTGGACTACTTGATACGACGGACCAGATTCGCAGGCTGAAGAGGCACTACCCGCTAGACCTAAACGCCAGAACGCTAGAACGCAAATTAAGCATATGCACTTACTTATAATACTTATAAATTACACCTATCTATAATAAGTATTAACGTATTGTAAATAAACAGCCATGTCACTGCGCCACGCCAGAAAAATTACTGAAAATCCTCAACGCAAGAATTGATTGTAATTTCAACAAATAAATAAAAAAAAAACTTCCTAACTTTCGAAACGCAGACCGGTGTCTCCCAGGTACAATTACAAAAAAACAGACTGGAAAAAGTTCCAAAACATGCTCGAACAATACTGCGACCTAAAGATCTACAACAACGTCAACCTAACAAATAGACAAATCGACTCATTCATAGACGAAATAGAAAAACATACACAAATCGCTTTCCAAAAATCCGTGCCAAACATAAAACAAAAAAATTCATGCAAGCCCTATATCAACAACAAAATAAAAGAGCTACATCGAGACAAAAGCTACATACTCTCCAAGATAAACAACATAAAACTTAACTATTCTTACGACAAAAGAGAAGAATTAGAATTCCTAAAGTACCTAATATATAAAATAAAAGCGCAACTGAAACAAGAATTCGCAAACTCTATAAACCATTACTGGACAAACAAAATAAAAAACATCTCCAAAAACGACTCAGCCAACATATTCCCACAAATAAATCAAATCTTTAGACCAAAAGAACAAAACGCCATCCCACCTCTCAAATTGCCCCCAGAAAATGCCTGCCTCATCCAACAAGCAGGTATCTCGATACACAACACCACCAAAGACACCGAGGGTAACTTCATAATAACTAAGTAAGTAAGTGGGACGCTTGTCCCGACGGTCCTCCATGGCTGCAGGAACGTGGGTTTGCCAGCCACCATAGACTTACATAAGCAAGTCCTCCCAAAACAAATAACGCAGCAGGGGCGGCAGGACCCATCGAACAACCCAGGAGGCTCAGCTCCACCAGCATCAGCACGAGGGGGTCGGGCACCCGACGGACATCTCACGAGACACACCGCAGAGGAGAGCACGGACGCCCCACCTGCTACAAGGGAAATCAAGCTGCCCCCCATCAACATTACTCTACAAGACCCAAAAGACACGGTAACGCTCATAGAAAAAAATAGCAAATATTAAACAATTCCACATTAAAAGAATACACACAGGCAAACATGCACTCTACCTCCGAAACCTACCCGATTTCCACAAAGCTAAAGAAACAGTCCTTGCAGCCAACACAACCTTTTATATGTATACATCCAAAACAGAGAAACACCACACATACTTGTTAAAAGGCTTAGACAATAGTTACACTGAAACGGAAATACTCACAGACCTACGAGCTTTACAAATAGACGACGTGCAATTTACAAAAGTCTCATGATTTACGACAAAAAGATCAATGGAGAACAATATATTGCTCCCAATTTACATAATACAAGTATCCCCCCGCAGCAATATAAGTAACCTGTTAAAAATTAACCATTTTAACTACTTCAGGATAAAATGGGAAAAAATAATAAAAAAAAATGATGACATTACACAATGCCACAAATGCTAGCGACTAGGTCATACAGCACAAAACGGTAACCTAAACTACCGTTGTATAAAATGCACTGAGCCCCATGGTCCAGGCGAGTGCAAAATACAAAAAGAAGACGCAGTAACCAAAGACAAAATATTCTGCGTTAACTGCAAAAACTACGGACACCCCGCGTCATACAAGGGGTGCCCCAAACTCGTAGAGCTGCGCAAAAAGCTAGCCGATGAAATCAAAAAAGACAAAGAAACAAAGATAAAACGAATTGCCCAAATAAGCCGTAAATACGCCCCAGAACTAAAGTTCTCTGACGTAGTGAAACAACAAACAAAATTAAATCAAATAATCGAAAACACATTACAAACGACAAACTTAGATCCGCGCTCAAATCAAAGCTCAAATACAACCGGCAAAGCCCCCCAACTACACATTATAAACGTTATGGAAGACTTCAAAAAAAGTATCCTCCAAGCGTTAAAAGAACAAAAGACGCAATTAAATGAAATAAAAAAATACTATCAACGCACGAAGAAAGGATCGACGCCATCTTCAGCACTTTCAATAATACAGATGACGAATAACCAAAATCCACTAAACCAACAATTACAGCAAAAAATATATAAATGAAACTTAAAACATCTGAAAATAATCGCAATAAATGCCAACTCTCTAATTTCAAACCAAAAAAGATACAGTATGCTAACCCTAATAAATAAAGAAATCTCCGACATCGTACTCATCTCAGAAACAAAACTAAACAAAAGACACAAAGTACACTTCAAAAACTACTCCACGATAAGACACGACAGACCGAACGCCAGCCAAGGAGGAGGAACAGCAATCCTCATAAAAAATCCTTTAAAGTACAAAACAATTCTAAATGACAAAATAACTGCAACTACAAAAAGACAGACTGGAAAAAATTTCAAAACATACTCGAACAAAACTGCGACCTACAGATCTATAACAACGTCAACCTAACAAACAGACAAATCGACTCATTCATAGACGAAATAGAAAAACATACACAAATCGCTCTCCAAAAGATCCCTATATCAACAACAAAATAAAAGAGCTACATCGAGACAAAAGCTACATACTCTCCAAGATAAACAACATAAAACTTAACTATTCTTACGACAAAAGAGAAGAATTAGAATTCCTAAAGTACCTAATATATAAAATAAAAGCGCAAATGAAACAAGAACTCGCAAACTCTATAAACCATTACTGGACAAACAAAATAAAAAACATCTCCAAAAACGACTCAGCCAACATGTTCCCACAAATAAATCAAATCTTTAGACCAAAAGAACAAAACGCCATCCCACCTCTCAAATTGCCCCCAGAAAATGCCTCCCTCATCCAACAAGCAGGTATCTCGATACACAACACCACCAAAGACACCGAGGGTAACTTCATAATAACTAAAACAACAGAACAACTAGACATAATCGGCACCCACTTTTCCAAAATACACACACAAAACGAACACATGGGTCGAGATCAACTAAACAGAATTATCATCGCCGAAACAAACAAACTCAAAAATGAAATGGAACAAGACAAAACGCTAAACAGAACAATCTGCACATTCTCAAACGAAAACACCGCAGACAACCCCAAACAACCAGATCCAGAAATAAACTACTTTACAAATTACAATCAACTAAATACAATCTTCTCCAAACTAAACAACAAAAAATCCTCCGGTTTCGACGGCATCCCAAACATTTTGCTCAAGCGCCTACCGAACAAAATAAAATGGAACTACACAGTACTCTTCAACAATGCACTAAATAACACATATTTCCCCAGAAAATGGAAAAAAGCCAAACTGATAGCTATTATAAAAAGGACAAAGACGACTCATCGCCCGCAAACCTACGACCCATAAGTCTCCTCCCCAACATAAGCAAAGTATTTGAAATAATCATAAACAACACCCTAATCTCCTTCTGCACAAAAAATGACATAATCCCAGAAAATCAATTTGGCTTCAGGCACAAACACTACACAATCCACGCAATAAACAAACTTACGTCGGACATCTGCTGGGCCCTAAACGCAAAACAACGAGTAGCCGCCTGCTTAATAGACCTCGAAAAAGCTTTTGACACAGTCTGGATCCCAGGTCTCATATACAAATTGATCAAGATAAACCTTCCTAAACACCTAATTAAAATAGTCTGGGACATGATCACAAGCAGAATATTCGTAATGACCGAAGATTCAAACACACCAAGCAAAGAATTCTCCATAACAAACGGTCTGCAACAAGGTACAGTAAATTCCCCGCTACTTTTCAGTATTTACAACAGTGAATTACTAAACCTCTTTAATCTCAATACATCCACCGATAAACGCTCCATAGCCTTCGCAGATGACCTAATCATCTACGTTACAGGCCGCAAAACTAAGACAATAAAAACTGAACTACAAGAATTTTTCGAAAAAAATAAATGACTATTATCACGCATGGAAACCAAAAATCAACACAAGCAAATGCGAAACCATACTGTTCAGACCCAAGTTAAGCGAAATCGGCCCAACAGAAAGAGAACACTGCAGAAAATTCCAAATAAGAAGAAAAGCAAACAAAGGGGCACTCATACCACACAAAAACTGCGTAAAATACCTAGGAGTAAACATAGACTACAAATTAAACTACAAGCAGCACACCGAAACACAACTTGTTAAGGCCAATAAAACATTCTGGAGAATAAAAAGACTATTCTACTCCAAACATCTCGACAGCAAAGTAAAAATACTATGCTACCATGCACTAATCAGACCAATCATTACCTACGGCTACCCAATCTGGTACAACATATTAGCCTCCCAGATGGAAAAAATCCGCATATTCGAAAGAAAATGCATCAGGGCTTGCCTGAGCACATACAGATCCGAACACAGCGGATTCAAAAAATATGTAAAAAACAATACAATATACGACCTAGCCAACATTCACCGCATCTACTGTCACATCCTAAAGCTAATAAGAAACCGCTTCGCGCAAGCGGCAAAGATAAAAGAAAACAGTTTAATCTTCAGTTGCTTGTTTCCAAACGACGCATATTACAAAAACACTCTGACAACAGGCTACATCCCCCCAGAAGCTTTCCTCTACCTTGACGAAAAAAACTACCTCCAGGACCAAAATAATATTCCAGTAATCTATCACATAAAAAGAAAAATAGGGATCAAAACTATACTTTACGAAGAAAACCTAAATGGACAGACCGCAGACACTAGGTGGAGATACAACAACTATCGTGAGCCACGGTCACGGGATAAACGTTTTACCTGACGAAGGTGTGGATCGGTTGTATTGTTCTCCCTAGAAATCACATAGAATTGTACTTTGGAGATGTCGATATAATGGGACACACGTTGTATTAGAAATCAAACTCCAGACAGAAACTGCCTAGCAACGGCGTTTGGATTTTTCTCGATGCTTCCAAAGAGTACACAACAAACTTTCGGCAGAAACTGCCTAGCAACGGCGATTGGAACCTTCTCGATGTCTCCAGCGAGCATATAACAAACAAATGCAGTCGTACAGCGAAAAAGATTTTCATCAGATATTCATTCGTGTGATCGCCTTGGAAAGTGTTACATCGAGCAATTTACCGAGTGTCTCAGCAATCGTATTTTTTTGTGTTTAAAATTATTCTACGCATAGTAAAGAGTTATCCCGTTGACCGTGGATTCGTTTGAACCCAGGAACATTGTTAATAGCGTTAATTAAATTCATTATTCGTAAAACTTATTAATCGTTAATCTCATTATTCGTTAAATTTATTATTCGTAAGACATATTATTCGTTACTCTTATTATTCGTTAAACTTATTATTCTTTAATCTAATTATTAGTTAAACTTATCGTCTGTTAATCTTATCATTCATTAAACTCAATATTCATAATATTTTGTAAAATCTTGTATATTCGCGTAAATATAATCTCTGTCTCGTAAAACGATGGCTAACTCAAACGAAGAATCGTTACGCGCCTTAAATTCTAATGTTAACCCGACATATATAATAAATATTTAATAGATATGGTTTTTTATAAAATTCAATTTTATAAAAATATTAGCGTTGTTTTGGTTGGGTTATGTAATAATAACCGTTAATATATAATGCATATGTAGGTGCAGAATTGGGAATTAAACGATGTAGTGTTCTTATTTTTGGTTAGCAGTACTCAAAGAGATTGAATCATTGGTATCGATGGGGCTCACTACGCCGTTCAAAAATTCAGAACAATTTAATGATTAAACTGAGTTAGAAAGTGTAATATCTAAATAAAGTGGTAGCCGCTGACTAGGTATAAAGGAGTGGTAATGGTTAAAATTGGAAAAACAGTAGGAGGATTTGCGAATTGTAAATAAAAATTAGTTATTTATATTATTAATCTTACCTTGACAAGATGAAAGAGGATAAATTTCGTTATCACTGACAGGGCCAGGTTTGCAGTTCCTAACATTAAATATATTTGATATTTGAAGAAATCTGTAGAAGAATGCAGTAACATTAAACTAAATAGTAACAGTATTATTTTGATTATAGTTCAAACAGTTAATCTAATAATAAAGTAGTTTGATTTGAAAAGTTTTATTACGCGTATAGTAGTATATGTAAATATTGGCTCACCTTGCCATGGTGGTAATACCCGCTAGATATTTATTAACAGGGCTGCAGGGCCTGTCCTTAGAGTAAATTAAATTAAATTAAATGAGAATCAACTAATTAAATAAATAATATTGGATGATTTTAACTAATGGCTGCACGAGGGCCTATGGTATGTACCGGTTTGAGTGCAGGTAACAAGTCGAACAACTAATGCTGACGTTTGGGCTGTTGACGAGTATGTAAGTTTGTAATATGGTTCTACCACTTTATGATACCTTTTGTAATGCACTTGATCGCCACGAGCAGAAGCGACGTTTATTGGGACTGGTATTCGGCGCTATGTTGTGATAAAGACCTGCTCTTCGGAGCTCGATTCTGAGATCGCTGCGCTTGTGTCGGATGAGAGTGCCGTTTACAACATTAGGCAGTTGGCGCCATATTGGGGTGATGGCTTCCTCCATTATCACATAGTAGCCTGCTGAGATATTGTCGGCTTACAGTAAGTTCCGCCCTTAAACTTTTTGAATTTGATATTGCCAAGATAGAATGAAATAATTTTTAAATAATGTACAATATGCCGGTGCTGTTATGGGTTGTAACTGACAAAACTGAGAATTTTTATTTATGCTCGTGCTAGTTGTTTAGCATTGCTTACTTTGGTCACTGTACTGACTAACGTTATGTAATTTACGGTAACTTTGGACATCAATAAGGTAAATGATCTTGACTTCAAAACCAGAATGGTGGGTGATGATGGTGGTGTACTGAAAGGGGTAGATTACGGATGCGTACAATGATTAAAAAATGTGAAACAGCATTAGCCTCGTCTGGCTTCGGCACGGTCGAACGATGCATAAAGGGCGTCGGAAGCTCGGTGATGCGTTGAGTTTTTGGATCTCGTAAGTGAAGGGTGGTACTCACTTTGCACGGTAGGTCTTCTTATCGCGGAAGTCAATGGTATCGACGTGAAGAGACGCGCACGGGTCTGTCAAGCGGTCGCCATCTTGGTACGGGGGCCTCGTTACTCAGGACAGGTTATAGAATCATCATTAGCCTGGTGCCGATATACGAATTGGCGGTGCCACCAATACGCTGTACGTACAAGTTATGATATGTAATGTTAGACGAGTATACGGAACGTGCCGTACCATCTGGGGATTATTGCTAGTCACGACAGTTTGGTATTCGAGTACCGAGTGACACCTGTGGAGCTGAGCGTGTACTACGGTGTATCGAGAGCCAGCTGCATTGTTAAGAGTATTATTCCCTTCACTTTTTGTTATTGGCCTATCGCCCTGTTAGTTTCAGATTGGGAGAGTGAGTCCAGAATAAGTTGGAATAGAAGGAATTTATTAAGCGAAAGTTCCCGACAAAATGGTTGTTTGCCAAGTTTTATTTTCGAGATACCATGTTGCTGTACGGGTCAATATGTCTCCAGGCGCGATGCTCGAGTTCCATTCGCAACCTCGAGTAGAGGTTGCCACATTACGGACCACTTGTTTGTTGACAGAAATAGAGGCTGCTCTAAGTTAATTCCGTTGTTGTGCTGTTACTATGGAGATGTTTTTTAGGGATTTCTGAAATTTTCTCGCGGTTCAAATCTATTTCAGATAATGCCTTATAGTAGCAGCTATCTACTTGCCAAGTCGTGTTTCAGGAAAAAACCTCGAAGCACGGGTAATTACTTCGAACTCTGAGTCAGTTGACCTTATATAGTCGCCTGCTCGAAAGATCCATTATGATATTTCATTTATAAGGAGGGCAAGCGCTGTTTTCTCTTAAATATTTGGTTGATGTGAAGCATTGTCAAGGAACAAAACATAGTTTAATAATGGATATACAGATTTAGCTTCATATTGGCTTCTTGAAAATCTTGAATGCTGCAAGCGATGCTCTGTTCTTACCGCCGAGTTACTTGACTCGTCTAGGGGATCATCGCCCTATTATTTAGTGAAGTGAGAGGAGCCGGTTCACTGTTGAGCTATGTTGCTGCGGTATAAACGTGAAGATTTCCGCTATAAGTTTAGAGTGTGAGCTTTGTATTGTAGTATTTAGCCGTTTCTCCAAGGGCAGTGTTAGGGTTGCGGTTCATATTTAGCCATCAAATATATCGCGATGAAATAAGAGAATACAGAGGTTAGGACTATAATCTAGTTTATTATTCGATGGAATTTGACGGCAAGTAATTTTTGAGTCGCTTGTTTCACGAACGAATCTTATTTATTTGTTTCGTTCTTCGTTAATATTCCAAATTCTCTTTTGCTATCGCCTTTTTAACACTAATAATAAGCGTTGAGAGCAATCTTGATGTGAACAGGATGATCAAAATTTTTACACCACACGCAACAAGATTGATTTATATTATCCTCTGGAATCTGGATTAATACGTTCATCTGGATTATAATTTATCGTTGAATTTAACGCTGCGGCAGTCTGTTGCAGTTAGAAGCCACATGGCCTAAACGTTGGCAAGTCTTACATTGCATTTCGTTTGTCAAATCTAATTGCTGGTAAAAAGTCGGAGGCAAAATACTGAAAATCAGCCGAAGATCAGAAATTGAAGAAAATTTTAGGTTGACTTTTGACACTAATCTCATCAGGCCCGGTCACATAACTGGTTTTAAAAGTTGAGAAATCAATTAATCGGAGAATATAAGAATTCACATAAATCTAGATGAGCAAAAGAAATAACGATAAGTGTACAATTTTATATTAGATCTTTAAATCATTCGTTTAGCTAGGCCTGGTAAGATTAGTGTTGTTAAATAGTTTAGTAATCGTTGCGCGACATTTTGAATATTCATTCGTATAATAATTAGCAAACTAACTTTCCTTCGTCGATTCCTTCGCTATAATTAATTTACATTCTTCACTATACATTTCTTAATTCTCCGTATTCAAGATATTTCTTAGAGTAACAATCATTGGATTGGTCAAAATTTCAGATACTATATCGTGATAATAAAAATGTTATAGAGAAAATATCAATGGACTTCAAATTTTCAACCGTGAGAAAATTATTCTCTTACCACATTTTTCGCTTAGGAATAAATAACTTTTCTCTTTTATTATTTTTATATTAGTATTAAAAGCGCTTAACCCTTCATCTGCATACTGGGTCTTTGCCGGCAGGTAATTTTAAGTAATTTTTCATTTTCTGCATGCTGTTGTTTCAATCTTGCTTTGTTTAACGAAATTAAGGTTGTAAAGTAAGGTAACTAAGGTAATAAGTTAGACAATGTGTCTGTGATGTTGCCAGTAGGGCTACGAATTATTGTACGATGTTTGTAAATATCGGTGTAGAGAAAGAATCGTGCTGAGTAATTCGAAAAATTCCTGCTGCGTAATTCGAAAGGAAGTGCTCCGTAGAATAGGAATGTTTTTGTTGATGTATACGTTTCTTTGTCTAGTAACGTGTAATCGTTAACTGCGTAGCTGCTTGAGCCACCGGCTCGTATGTCCCCCCTTCCCTCGCCACTTTGGAAGTTGCTATGCGAAACTAAGGTACAAGGAGTCATTTAGTCGTCTCATTTCGTACCGATAACGTGGATAGCGTTGCGTCAGGTTTGCAACGTATTACAACCTATTGGTGGCGTCGGTTCTTTATTACTTTCATTAGTGTATTTTTCGCATTATTCATTACTATATTTTTTACCGTCGTTTAACTTTGTAACATATATTTCGTTGATAAAGGTGACGCGCAACTAAACTCAAGTACTTCAAAACAAGATTTCGCATGCGTTTCTGTAGTATATTTAGTTGTGAACTTTCGAATTCTTGCAAATATTTTCAACTGTTTATAACGCGGGATTATAGTGTATTAGTGGAGTGTATATCTCATATTCTAGTAACGAACATTCATAGTATAATTCTTGCAGATGCTTACATTGCATTCATGGTACTCGTAAACATTTGTTCGGTATCGAGAAATATCTTATAATTTTAAATTAATATTTTTCATACGTAAAAGAAAAGTAGCAGTATTTTCTAAATAAACGTTCGATAGAGAAAAGAAGAAAAACATCGAAACGATATTTCGCTTCTTTTCTACTCCCCATTCCACCCCACCCCACCCATAAACAACTTTATTTTTAGGGAATATTTGTAACCGCGTGCAATGCGGTTTGTAGTCAGTGTTTGTTCCGCAAAAGTATTTTTCAATATTTTCAAATCATAGTCGTTTTGATTAAATACAATTATATAATCACACGCGAAAGTAATAAAATTTTATCATACAATTTTGTACGCGACATTAGAGTTCTTGTTTGCCGATCATAATTTTAGCGGTCGCGGTAATGTGGTCTTATTTTATATTCTTTTGAACATTCTTTTTCGGTACTAGAGTCAGTGCATCTCTCAAGAAAATTTCATAGGTTAGGGTTTTCTGAGTGGAAAAGATAGGGCATGCAGAGAGGATGCGTTTACGTCGATCCGTACTCTGCAGACTAAATTGTAGTCCAAATAAGAAAAGGCGTCAAAAAAATTGACCAGAGTGTTGTGCCAGTGCGTGTGTGTAAAGTGCGCAAGAAAATTGACGAGGAAAGGACTGGATAGAACGGGAAGGCAAGAAAAGAAATTCAGCTCTGTCGACGAAGCAGTAAGGAAGACATGTTAGAACACGCGCGAACAGCGTCGCCCCACGGGTACGCCTCGAGGCACGTGTGGACAGACGCAGACATTTTGCGACGCGCGACTGCAGAGTCGCCGCACGGGCAACCTCGGGAACTACTGGAGAGCATGTGCGCGCAAGGTTTCTCTACGTTGAAGGGGCCAGAGGGGCCCCTGCTTCCGACGAGGAGAATACTACTAGTAGAAAGCAGGATATGGAGGAAAGAATGGAGCCTGCATCAAAGGTAACCAGAGAATCTATGAGAATCGCAAATGGGATGGATAGACCAGAGGGTTCAGGCATGGATCTGGTCATGGCTCCAAGCGCCGAATCAGACGCAAGAAACACCACGGCAGGGAACTCGCAGGGAAGTGCGAGTTCGAACGTCAAAGAGTTGATGGCCTATGGAGCCCCATCCTCATCAGAGACGTCCAGGGGAAGAAAAAGAAAGCTGACACCCACAGCTCCAGACATACCTATGGAACTGACCTAGGCGAGCAGAACATCCTCCACGACGGACATCGGAGCCGAACTAATTCGGCGAGTAGAGGAGAAGGTGGTGACAATATCATCGAACTTAAAAAATACCTACATTAAGACCTTAAAGGAGGCAACAAGCACCATTGCCGCGGGCACGGTGGAGCTGATAAGGAGGACGGTGCCCGCCTACGGCACTGGAGCTGCCAGGATGGCGAAGATGCGAGTGGAGGTACTAGAGAATGAGGCCGAGATCCTCCGGAAAGAGCAATCAGGAAAGGCCGGGTGTGTCACGTATAAAAAAAGGAGATTAGGGTTTTCTAAGATTATTCTCCTATTAAAATAAAAAACGTTTTAATATCAAATTATAAGACAAATGACTAATATATTTAAAAATCATTAGATTCTTGATTTCTAGATTTTAAACTTTTATATTAGAGTTGCAGTTTTTACATGTATGGATGCTTATTAGAATTTCAATCTTTATTGTTGCTAAAGTTACAAATGTAATAAATTTCCATTTTTCATAATCTCCAACTTTCCAAATAATCAGCCATCACTTATCCTATTTTGTTTTGTAACATATTTTTCACAACCTCCATTTCCACTATGGATTTTCAACGATTCCTGCTTGATGTTAGTCTTTTTAATGATAGTTGCTGAGATAGTGCAGTATCGATGGCAACGTTTTCCGCTTCTCCGCTTCTAATGGTGAGTCGCATGCATTTCTGTTCCTCCGGTCCGAGTCCAATCTCACTATCACAAATCTCGAACAATTACAATTAGATTGAATGACAACAATTGCTTAATTACGGCTGCGATAGAATCTAGGCTAAAGTATTAGAGGATTTTCGTATGTGAAGTGACAACTACGAACGAGTACGACTTGAGACTCCTTTCGTGTTGACGATTATGATGTATGTGTTCAACTTGTAGTTTCTTGCTAGACCTCTGACTCTTGTTGTTCCTTGCACTAGCCTTTGACTTAGACTGACTGAGATTTGACTGCATATAGACTAGAGCGCAAGGAGAAGAAATAGAGTTGACTCTCCTGATGATATAGACTCGATCTAAACTGGATGGAAACTGGATTTTAACGTGATCTTGACTGGATATGAAACTGGATTTAAACATGGATTTTTACTGACTTGTCGCTCCTATGTTATGACGGAAGAAAGCGACAAGAAGGAAGCTGCCTTGGAAGGTCAGAAGACTGGTGGTGGAGTACCTAACTGGAAGAAGAATTGTGATTAGTAACCAGTTTGGTACAGCGGAGTACGAGGTTGCGGCTGGTGTGTAGCAGGGCTCGGTTTTGGGGCCTTTTTTTGTGGAATCTGGTATATGACCGACTGCTGGATAGGTTAGACAACATGGTAATGGTGAAGGCAACAACGTTCGCAGATGACCTGGCGATCACGTGTGCTGTCAGAAGAAATGAGGGTGTGAGTGCGAAAGTGATTGGTCTGTTGAAGATTGTGTGTGATTGTTGCGCGAGTGTTGGCCTTACGTTGGTCATGGACAAGACGGAGATCATGCTCATAACTGGAATGCGTGTGCCGCGAGTCGTTAGTATTAGTGTGGGTGGCGCGATCGTAAGATCTGTAGAATCTATCAGATATTTGGAAGTGATTTTAGATACATGTAGAAAGTTTGACAAGCACGTCGAGGCGGTGTGCGCGAAGGCGGACATTCTGACGGGAGCCCTTAGGGGCATCTTACCTAATATAGATGGACCACCTAATGTTGCGCGCAGGCTTTATTATAATGTTTGGGAGTCCATAGTGTTATATGGTGCACCGGTGTGGGCAAGTGCTGTGGACATAGAGAAGAATAGGAAGACGCTAGTAAGGGCGCAGAGAACAACTCTGTGCATTACGATCACGGCGTATCGGACTGTTTCGCATGCGACGCTATGTATACTTACCGGTAACCTATCGATTCATATTAAAGCTGGGATGCTGAAGGAAGCATATGTACTACATTAGTTACTCTAGAATCGGTAGCAATCGGCATAATTCGTTAAATAGGTTTGTTTCGAACTGGCGTCCTTGATTGGCGTCGTGTGTTAAGGCGATGTCAATGTCCCGAGGCAAAAGAACAACATGAGAACGCATCGTCCTCTGACTCATGTGCCGCTACACTAGTATAAATTGGTAATTTTCATATTTCGGTTTTAATACTGTATTGCAAATGCAGTGCCCTAGTGCTCTCTTGTAATTTTCAATGAATAGTACATGATCAATAATCTGAGGGCTAAAAATCCTGCTTTTCCCATATTTATTGAATATTTGTTGAATATTTCATCGAATTGAATCTGTTATTAGTCTTTCTCTAGTGGTATTGATATATGGTTGGTATATATTCGTCAAATTTTACTCTTACTTCGTCGATTAGTTTAATACTGTTGGATTTTATAATTTTGCGTATGAGTGCAGTTTGGTTTGCTACTATTGTCTTTAATTCATTCCCTTTTTGGAAGAGTTTATCAATATTGGCATTTATTAAATCTAAATCGTCATTGTCAGGAGTTCCAAATAAACTTTTTGATATGGATCCAACAATATTCAATAATCCTCTTTTAGTTAATATGTGATTATGTGCTATAAGTCGTAATTGATAGGCTAACGTTTCTAATTTTTTTACGAATTGATTTAGGGAATCCATTCCATTGTGGAGTTCGCATTTGCTTTTACATACGTTTTCATTAAATATTACATTTGCTTTCATATGATTAAGTTTTTTTTGTATCCATCATTTATATCTATTCCTACAAATATATTAACTTCGTTAGAATACAAATAAGCTTGTTTAACTCTTTCATGGAATATTCCACTTCCATCTAAAGGTAATACATTAATTTCTTCGCAATACTTAACGTAAACCAATATAATGGTTATGATGAATGTCCTGAAAAGTAATAAGTTGTAAGTCTATTACCGCGTATTTTTTTTATAATATCATCAACTATGATTTCGTAATAAGGGGTTTTGACAGAGTGGATTCTGTATGGTCCTACTAACCATTCAGTGTCTAATTTGTCTCTTTTGGGATCATTATGGATTAATACAAAATCTCCTGTTTTAAATACTGTTTGAGTTCGAACTATCTTTCTTTTCTGGTCTCGATGGTATCGTTTCTTACTTTTTATTAATGTTTTTCTCGCGATATCTAAATATTTATTTAGTTGATTTTGCCAGAGTGAAAACATATCATTGTAAGTTAGATTTGAAGTTTTCGCCATTGCTGAGGATAGGTACCTTCGTATACGGCTATGTTATAACCCAAACATATGAAGTTTAATATTTCATCCCATTCTTTGTCATTATTATCGTGCAGACTTGTACGAATTAAATCTTTTACTACGGCATGTGTTCTTTCTAAAGACCCATTTGACTGAGGGTGGAAGTGAGTGGTTTTAATGTGTTTGATCTTAAATGCTTCGTCGAATTTTAACATGCGTTCGCTAATGAAGTTTTGTCCCTGGTCTGTAGCAATTGTTTTAGGTGCAGAAAATATGTAAATGTAGTGTTCTAAGAGTGCATTTATTATGGATTCTGTCTGTTGTGTTTTTAGTGATACTAAGACCAAGTATTTTGTCAGTTCGTCATGTATTGAGAGTATGAATTGATTTCCTTTCTTAGTTTTGGTCATAGGTTCTACGAAATCCATAGTAATTTTGTCGTTAGGTTGTAATGGTATGTCAGATATTATTGGTCCTTCTTTTGGTCTAATACGCGCTAATTTCTCTTTTTGACAAGCTTCACATTTCTTTATAAATTCTTCGACTTTATTCAATAAATCTGGCATT
The DNA here is from genome assembly GCF_011952255.1 of Bombus vosnesenskii. Taxonomy (NCBI): domain Eukaryota; kingdom Metazoa; phylum Arthropoda; class Insecta; order Hymenoptera; family Apidae; genus Bombus; species Bombus vosnesenskii. Next base: position 97,594 of record NW_022883359.1, on the reverse strand, counting down.
TTATATCGTTCCATTATTCGTTGGTAGGTCTTTTGGATGCCTAAGTGTCTTATAATTCCGTTATGATTTTCGCTTATAATTTATTCGATTTCTTCTGGGGTTAGAGTTTGTGTTGGATCATGTGTAACTGGTTTATATGTATCGTTGAAATAAAGAAGCTTAATTTGATTCTTCTCTAGTTCTGAGAATGTGATACCTCCTATACCTATCTTTTTGTTTTTCTGTATTATTCCGTGGAGTTTCTTAAGCCAATTTGTTCTGAGAATTCTCCTAATTCACTTCGAGTTGATTGGTAGAAAGAATTGTCATTTGGTTTAATTTCTAGTCTTTGAGGTATGTCAGTGTTCTGTTTCCTTGTGGTAGAGTGTTGAAAGAAATCTAGAACAATTTTATTCTTGGGATTTTCTATTTTTGTAAACGTGTGTATTCGGGATAAACTGTCAGCTACTGGGTTATCTTTGCCTTTAACGTATTCTATTTTGAATTCGTATTCTTCTAGTTTTAGCCTCCAAGTCTTGAAGAAGGGTCTTGATGATCTGTACGAATGATAAACTTCCTTCCGAACAAATATTGTCTTAGTCGCTTCATTGCCCATACGATAACTAATAATTTTTTTTCTGTAGTCCTATAATTTTTCTCTGGAGGGTTTAGCGTTCGAGAGATATAACAATACGGATGTGATAATATGGCTCCTAGTCCTTCATTACTAGCGTTTGTCGATAATATGAATGATTTAGAGAAATCTGGGTATGGCGGAACAGGTGCTTTTGTCACGTCCCGCGCTCCGCACGCGCCGTAACAAGAACAAGAAACCATTCTATACAAAACACGCGAATAAGGATTTGAATGCACAAACGAGCACACGGCATCACGAAACGAAAAGAAGGATTAACAAAACGAGAGCGATTAACAGATCCAACCAATAAATAAAATACATAATACAAACAATTCTAAATAAAACAGGAAATAAGAATAACTACAAAAGGGTAAAATAATTGAAACGCCAGGAATATATATATATATATATATATGTAGTATCGTGGACGAAAGGCCTAAGAAATATCGGGCGAACTATGAACATTGTCGCGAGAGCCGAGGCGTCGTCGGGCCCATCAATGTGTCATCGGTCTTTTCAAGTGCATAGTTTCGCGGAAAAGACCTACGTGACCCTGGCCACGAGCGCCTGCAGAACACGTGTGCGGTGGGCCTAGGGGAAAGACAACAGAATGCGGCAACGGCCAGAGCGTTAGTCGAAAAGCAGAGTGCGAGTCGAGGAGCCGTGTGCGAATTGAGCGGAGACAGAGGTTGCGAGTGGCGTTGCCGAGAGAGTGTGGATTGCGCTGTTTTCTGTACGTTTGGCGTGAATAGTTCAGGTTGAACAACAATCGTCTTTTTCTGTCTGATTAACATCTCTATTGTCCACTCTTTGTAAACACATTATATCACGATATTACATATATATATGTCGGAGATGAAAGGAAAGCCGAAGCCTTTCCTTGGAAATCTTGGGAACATCCTCTAGTACCTTAGCCTAGATTTTATTATAGTTGTAATTGCTTAAGATTTGTAATAAGCGAGATTGGGTTCGAGGTGACAATAGGTCACTGAACGTAGCCACGGTCACGGGATGGATGTTTTATCTAACGGAGGTCTGGAGTGGTTGTATGTGTTTTCCGAGAAATGTGGTTGTGGCGGCATGCGGCCTCGAGAGCGGGCCTAGCCACGTGTGATGTTGCCTCGGAGGTGCCGATGCAATGGGACATACATTGTATTAGTAATCAAAACTCCAGGCAGAAACTGCCTAGCAACGGCGTTTGGAACTTTCTCGATGCTTCCAACGAGTGTGCCTAGCAACGGCGTTTGGAACCTTCTCGATGCTTCCAAACGGGTATAGAAAACAAAATGCAATCGTACAGGGAGAAAAATCTCCACGAGGCTGGCATTCTTGCGATTGCCTTGGAGAGTGATACATCGAGCATTTTCGACGATCGCATTTGCGTCTAAGTTAGTTTCGCTTAGTAAGGAGTTATCCCGGTGACCGTGGATTCGTTTGAACTCAAACATTGCTAATAGTATTATTTAATTTAATTATTCGTAGATCGTATTATTCATTAGGCTTAGTGTTTGTTAGACTTATTATTAGTTGTACTTATTATTTGTTAAGCTTAGTGACAGACCTGTATATACGTGTAAATAAAATCTCGGCTTTGTGAAACGATGGCTAGTCCACATGAAGAGTCGTCGCGCGCCCAAAATTCGAATCGTGATCCGACATCAGAAGTGGGATTAGAACCGTTTAAAGTGCTACAAGAGCAAATGGTCCTTATGCGCGAGTTGATTCAGACGCTAGCGCACAAACCGGAGGAGCAAAGACCGAGTACGGAATCTAAGGATGCAACGTTACCACGTTTTGACCCCGAAGGTGCGGGCGCCGATCCATCCGCGTGGTGCTCTCATGCTGATTTGATTTTGAAAGACCACCCGATGCAAGATAGTGCGTTACTTTCCGCTCTAAATCGCGCCCTAAGGGGTCCTGCTGCGCATTGGCTTTCACAAATGGTGCGCGGTGGAAAGCTTACCTGGCCAACGTTTAAGGAACAATTTCTTTCGCGTTTTGGTGGCAGAGAGACAGCCGCTTCGGCGTTACTAAGGATATCCAGAGAACGACCGTCGGAGACTGAATCCCCGGGAGCGTACGGTAGTCGCCTCCGCTCCATGCTGCAGATGAAGTTGCAGGATCTAACGATGCCCGAAGTGATCAATGCCCTCGCCCTTTATATACTGAGTTCACAAGATCGACGCTTTCGGCGACTAACGCTCGCGAATAATATCAGGACGGAGGACCAATTTCATGATGAAATGAGGATTCTCCCTTACAACGATCAGCCGACATCTTCGCCAAGAAATTCACTAACGGAACCTGAAGCTAAACGAAGCAGGCTATCAGTTCCTCGGATTAAGTGCTACCGCTGTGGTGCTCTCGGACATAGGAGAACGGAGTGTCGCCTGCAAATACAAACGGGGAAGGAGCAGGATATACGAAACCCGAAGGAAAAACGACCAGCCGCATCGTCGAAGGTGACCTGCTTCAAATGCCACGAGGAGGGACATATCGCGCCTAATTGCCCATCATCGCGGAAAAGAAACCACGATTCCATTGACGAACGCCGGATCGACTCCTGTGTAGTGGAAGCTCCGGCTGGTAGATTAAGCCATCTGGGTGAGTCGTATCCATTTTACTTTGATTCTGGGGCCGAGTGTTCGTTAATCAAAGAGTCCCTAGCCTCGAAATTTTCGGGTAAAAGAATAACCGATGTGGTAGTGATGCGAGGGATCGGGAATACTTGTATTAAGAGTACACTTCAGATTTTGTCCACTGTTTGTATTAACGGTCTTACATTGGAGATAGTTTTTCATGTCCTTGCCGACGATTACCTAAAATACGATATCATGATTGGTCGCGAGATTTTGAGCCAGGGATTCGACGTAAATATCACGCAAAATAGCCTCGTTATTTGTAAAACAAAGGTCGTTAACGCTTGTGGTAAAGTCGCGGAAGATGCGGTCAACATTAACGAGGTTGACACTGATGTGATCGGTAACGACAGAGATCGATTAATCTCTGTTCTCGAAAAATTTAAAGAATCATTCATTACGGGTTTCCCGCGTACTCGCGTCAATACGGGTCAGTTGGAAATACGGCTAATTGATCCCAACGTCACTGTGCAGAGAAGCCCTTACAGGCTTAGCGAGGAAGAGCGAAGAATAGTACGCGAGAGAATAGACGAATTAATGAAAGCACAAATCGTAAAACCTAGTAATTCGCCGTTCGCGAGCCCTATGATACTCGTGAAGAAGAAGGACGGCTCAGACAGATTGTGTGTAGACTTTCGAGCGCTGAATAAAAATACGGTCGCGGATCGGTATCCCTTACCCCTTATTGCTGACCAAATCGCGAGATTGCAGAGTGCGAGATACTTCATTAGCCTGGATATGGCTAGCGGATTTCACCAGATCCCCATTCATCCTAACTCGACGGAATATACTGCGTTCGTTACCCCCGACGGTCAATACGAATACGTGACGATGCCGTTTGGGTTGAAAAATGCACCAGCCGTTTTCCAGAGAGCCATTTTCAAGGCCTTAGGCGACCTCGCTTATTCGTATGTCATTGTTTATTTGGACGACGTTCTAATAATCGCCGACTCAATAGATCAAGCTCTAGAAAGGTTGCACACTGTACTAAACACTCTCGTAAACGCCGGATTTTCTTTCAATTTCGCTAAATGTTCTTTTCTGAAAACGTCGGTACTTTATTTGGGATATGTAATTCGTAACGGAGAAGTTCGTCCAAACCCGGGAAAAATACAAGCTTTGAATTCTTTACCTGCACCGTCGACTGTCACACAGCTTAGGCAGTTCATAGGTTTGGCCTCTTACTTCCGAAAATTTATTCCTAAATTTTCACAAGTGATGAAACCCTTGTACGCACTCACTTCTAGTAACAAGCACATAACTTGGACGGACAGGCACGAAAAGATAAGACAACAGATAATTTCCGTTCTGACCGACGCGCCGGTGTTAATGATATTTGATCCCAATCGTCCCATAGAGCTACATACCGACGCTAGTTCGGAGGGGTATGGAGCTATTTTAATGCACAAAGTCGAAAAGGAAAACAGAGTCATCGAATATTATAGTAAAAGAACCAGTCCCGCGGAATCTAGGTATCATTCGTACGAACTGGAGACACTAGCAGTAGTAAGCGCCGTCAAGCATTTCCGACACTACTTACATGGACGGAAATTCTTAGTAGTTACCGACTGTAATTCCTTGAAAGCCTCCAGCAACAAAGTAAACTTAAACGACCGGGTTTATAGGTGGTGGGCTTATTTGCAAACATTCGATTTTGACATCATGTATCGAGAGGGTAAACGAATGGCCCACGTAGATTTCTTTTCGCGAAACCCCGTAGACTTGAATCGCCGTACGATAGACAAGGTCGCAGAGAAAGAGATTAATCTGGCCGAGATCTCCGAAGATTGGCTATTAGCGGAACAACGTCGCGATCCGCAAATCTCCGAAATCGTTAATAAATTACAGAACGAAGAGCTCGCGGAAGATATCGCGAATACCTACGAACTGCGATCCGGTACACTTTACCGTAAAATACAACGAAAGGGCAGAACCCTTTGCTTACCCATTGTTCCGAGAGGTTTTAGATGGTCCGTCATCAACCATGTGCATCAGTCAATTATGCACTTAGGATGGGATAAAACGCTCGAGAAGCTCTATGAGTATTATTGGTTCGAGGGAATGGCGAAGTACGTTCGCAAATTTGTCGAGAACTGCCATGCTTGTAGAGTTTCGAAGGCTAGTTCAGGTAAAATACAGGCTGAACTGCATCCTATACCTAAGACCGGCATACCGTGGCATACGGTGCACATGGACATAACGGGCAAGCTGAGTGGCAAGAATGACTCAAAAGAGTATGTCGTCGTCTTGATCGATGCCTTTACGAAATTCGTGCACTTACATCACACACGCAAATTGGATTCGCTTAGCGTTATCAAGGCACTTAAGTCCGCCGTGTTTTTGTTCGGTAGTCCCTGTCGGGTAATAGCAGATCAGGGTAGATGTTTCACGGGCCGGGAATTTCAAGAATTCTGTGCAAGCAAACAAATCAAAGTTCATTTGATCGCGACCGGTGCAAGTAGGGCCAATGGGCAAGTAGAACGTGTTATGAGCACGTTAAAAAATATGTTCACAACGGTAGAAACGACCGGGCGTTCATGGCAAGACGCGATCGGGGAGATGCAATTGGCTTTGAATTGCACCATCAACCGCGTAACCAAATCGAGTCCTTTAGAGTTATTGATTGGTAGAGCAGCAAGACCGTATGACTTATTACTACCTGATAACATCGAGGAAAAAGAAATAGATATCTCCAGTGTAAGACAACAGGCAATAAAAGAGATGGAAACTAGTGCTAGGTATGACAAAGAGAGATTCGATAAAACCAAAGCTAAAGTAGTTAGGTTTAATCCCGGTGATTTGGTACTACGCCAAAATGAAGAAAGGAACCAGACAAAATTGGATCCAAAATTCAGGGGTCCGTTTGTAATATCGGAGGTCCTGGAAGGAGACCGATATACCTTGAAAACACTGGATGGGAAAAGGTCATACAAGTACAGTCATGACAGGTTAAGGAAAATGCCGGATAGTTGCATTCCTGCGGAGTTGGATGTCTGTTGTGATGACGAGGACAGTGACCATGGCGATGTGAGTACCCCGATCCCAGAGGATCGTAGAATTATATGAGCCCAGGTGCGGCCATGGGATGGAGTTCAGTGCGGTCAGGCACTGGAAGTGACGATGTCATGAAGCTGGGAGCCGGTTTAGTACCGACAGCGACAATGTCACGAGGTTGGAGCTGGTCTAGTACCGACAGCGACAATGTCACGGATTTGGAGCTGGTCTAGTACCGACAGCGACGATGTCACGAAGCTGGAGCTGGTCTAGTACCGACAGTGACAATGTCATGAGGCTGGAGGCGGTCTAGTGTTGACAGCGATTGTGTTACGAGGCTGGTTATGTAACGAACTTTGAGAGTATGTGCGATTCGAAGGATGAGACCCATTTGGGTGTGAAATCGAGAATGGTCTGTCATGTCATTACGACCCGACTGAAAGCACGCAGAATGCAACTGGCACTTTGAATGCCAATCACAATGATACTAATCCTGTTTCCTTTTGTTTTGTTGACGAAGGTACACCCGAGGACGTGTGATAGTCAGGATGGCCGTGTCGGAGATGAAAGGAAAGCCGAAGCCTTTCCTTGGAAATCTTGGGAACATCCTCTAGTACCTTAGCCTAGATTTTATTATAGTTGTAATTGCTTAAGATTTGTAATAAGCGAGATTGGGTTCGAGGTGACAATAGGTCGCTGAACGTAGCCACGGTCACGGGATGGATGTTTTATCTAACGGAGGTCTGGAGTGGTTGTATGTGTTTTCCGAGAAATGTGGTTGTGGCGGCATGCGGCCTCGAGAGCGGGCCTAGCCACGTGTGATGTTGCCTCGGAGGTGCCGATGCAATGGGACATACATTGTATTAGTAATCAAAACTCCAGGCAGAAACTGCCTAGCAACGGCGTTTGGAACTTTCTCGATGCTTCCAACGAGTGTGCCTAGCAACGGCGTTTGGAACCTTCTCGATGCTTCCAAACGGGTATAGAAAACAAAATGCAATCGTACAGGGAGAAAAATCTCCACGAGGCTGGCATTCTTGCGATTGCCTTGGAGAGTGATACATCGAGCATTTTCGACGATCGCATTTGCGTCTAAGTTAGTTTCGCTTAGTAAGGAGTTATCCCGGTGACCGTGGATTCGTTTGAACTCAAACATTGCTAATAGTATTATTTAATTTAATTATTCGTAGATCGTATTATTCATTAGGCTTAGTGTTTGTTAGACTTATTATTAGTTGTACTTATTATTTGTTAAGCTTAGTGATAGACCTGTATACACGTGTAAATAAAATCTCGGCTTTGTGAAACGATGGCTAGTCCACATGAAGAGTCGTCGCGCGCCCAAAATTCGAATCGTGATCCGACATATATATCATACATAAAAACAAAAGGCGTTTAAAAGAAAAAATAATAATAATAAGGAACTTCCGATGGAAATGCCTCCGCAAACATTGTTCGAACGTCGATCACCGAAACCTAGGGAAACAACAAGAAAGGGAAAACATCAAAATCGCAAAAACAATCATAAGCGTACCCCCAGCGGAACACCACCCCGTGGGGGATGGCATTATAAATAAGCAAAGCAACGTAGAGCACGGACTACAACGATAATCATCATTTAGCGATTAACATTATTATTCTGGTGAACATTATTACGCTCAATTATCATTTATTATTCCGGTGAACATTCTTATTACGTTGCTCACTCATTAACATTATCGTTATTATACTCACCAATTATCGATCATCATTATCATCCTGGTGAATATTCTTATTACATTATTCTTTGTTCATTATTATTGCGATCTTCGTTATTACGGTTTATAATTATTTTGTTCACTCTTTGTTAGTTATTTCGTTACTACGTTCGTTATTGCGCTCATCTTTAGAAATTTTGTATAGTATTTTGCGCTTCGGGGTCTTTAGTTTTTTTCGGTCAAGAAAAGAGAGCCGCGACCAAGGAAAAAGAAAATTTTATCTTGAACGCGCATTGTAATTGCGGTATTAATCTAGTCAGTAAATTGTTCTGTCCGTACCGAAATAGATAAATAAAGTAAACGTTGATAGTAAACTATATTCGAGTTCAAGTAATAAACCCAGCAAAAACTTCGACGACCAACGGAGCAGCTGAGGTAAATGGCGCCAGACAGCGCCTACTCCTCAAGGTAAGAGAATTAATTTTGAGAATTTCCTTTTTCTCTCATAATTTCGTTGCCCTCGAGAATCGAATTAGAACTTCCTATCATCGATCTCGTTTTATTTTCGTGAACGGTTTCGAAGATAGAATCATCGTTTAAACTTTAAATAAAGGAGTTGTCCGCTGTGTCGGCTTGTGCGAACGGTGTTTTCAGCTACTGAACCACCCACTGATCTTCGCATTCCTCCTCCCATTGTTGGCAAAATATTGCCGGTCTTTGGGCAAGGCTTGCGAAATCACACAAATCCCGCACAGAGAGGACTATTAAATACATCGTCGGGGTCAATCGAAAATTAAAAGCAATACCGGCATTGCTAATAACCGATATTCTTGCCATCGTTGCATGCGATTGTAAGAGAGAAATAGCAGAACAATTTTCCTTCGGAAATTTAACCAAAGGATCGTTCGCTGTGTTGGCTTGTGCAAACGGTGTTTTCGATCATCAAAAACACCCGTCGATCTTCGCATTCCTCCTCCCACTGTTGGTAAAATACTACCCGTCTTTGGGCAAGGCTTGCGAAATCACACGAGTCCCACACAGAGAGGATCGTTAGAATCATCCTCGATTATTAAACTCAAAAGGCAAGAAAATTGTGGTAACAGAATCCATCGTAATGAATTGAGTTTCGGTTCTAACAGCAACCTGTTACAGTGAAACTAAAAGAGAAGAAGAAGTCGAACGTAAAAATAAATTTATATATAAACGACGAAAAATCTCACATTCCTATCCGATCCAGCAACGCTAAAAATATATATATCCGGCTAATAAAATATATATAAAGGTAATAATCTAAGCGATTCTACATTCAAATAAAATCCGTTCAACGAGGACAAATAATTTTTAATCCCAGCTTTAATCCTCTCCCGTGCCAGTATTCCTGCACATAGCAGGTTAGCCGAAAAGTGAAATTCGTTTACCAGTTGCATTAAGCATCAGTTAACGCTACCCATTAAACGAAAAAATAATAAAAAATAAAATATTTTGAAATAGTCCTTAGACTATTTCTGGTGGCAGCAACTACCGTATTAATTAGAAATCTAAACCGGTATTACATACACAATAATATCATTTCAATTTATTTTCCTTCAGACTAAATTCAAACTCAACAACAAAAAAAAAAATTTTCAGTAAACTCTAAATTTAAAATTTGATCGATGTCGATAAACTAATACGTAACACTTCACAAAGTTTTTGCTTGAGTGTATCGAAGTTATTTCGATGTTTGTCCGTCCAGTAGAAGTTAGTGTTTTTTTTGTTTAGATCCGTTAGGGGTTTGGCTATTTTAGAGAAGTTACGTATAAATTTTCGGTAGTATCCCACGAGTCCTAAGAATGATTTGACTTCGGTAGGGTTTTTAGGAACTCTAAAATTTTTCACTGCTTCTATTTTCTTCGGATTCGGTTTTACTCCTTCTGATGTTACTAGGAGTCCTAAATATTCGAGTTCTGGTTTTACAAATTCACATTTGTCTGGTTGGATTTTTAGTCCTATCTCTCTGAGTCTTTATGTTTTTGAATAGTGTTTCCAAATGTAACAATGTCGTCTAAATATACAAAGCAATGTTTATTAATTAATCCATCATTCTTTGAAATGTTGCTGGTACGTTTTTGAGTCCGAGAGGCATTCCGTTAAATTGGAAATGTCCTTGAGGTGTTGAGAAAGCAGTATATTTCTTTGAGTTTTCGTCCATAGGGATTTGATGAAAACCGGATGATAGGTCAAGTGCTGAGAAGAATTTCGCGTCTCCTAATTGGCTTAATATATCTTCTATGTCAGGTAATGGATAGGCGTCTTAATCAGTTAGTTCGTTTAGTTTTCTGAAGTCGGTAACTATTCTCCATTTCTGTTTTCCTGATGCATCTAATTTCTTGGGAACGACCCATACTGGTGAATTGAAAGGAGAGTTTGATTCTTTTATAATGTTTTTATTTAACATTTCTGTCATTTGTTTCCCGATTTCGTTTTTGTAGCATACTGGGGGTCCGCATTGTAATATCGTAGATAAAAGGCTTGAGAGATATCGGGTGAACCATAAACAGTGTCGCAAGAGAGCCGAGGTGCCGTCAGTTTTGCTGACTCTCGGATTGCTCGTACTCGTCCAGTCGGTTCGATAAGTATGTGAATCGGCCGCTACAATAGCCTCGCCTCCGACGCAGGGAGATGAGTTGGTCTTCGCTCGTCATCTTTGCCGAGGATAGGAGATGGTCGAAATAAGGAACGAGCTTACCTTATCGTGCGGCCTGAGGTCGCGTGTATGTTTGGTAAGGAACGCATTGTTCCTTCCCGACGGCCACTCATTCGGTTGTATTGTTAAGTTGTGAAATTCGTTGCGTTGATGATTGTCCAGCTGCGACGGAAGGCTGCGTGGTTGCGTTCCCTTGCCAATGGGATGTGTTTCTTCGAAGATGACGCGCCTGACGTCACTGGTTTCGCTGTAGTGGATGCTCCTGCTCCCGCTGCTGGTTTTGATAAAGTCACGTGGCACTGTGTGGTCACTCTTCACTGGCACGTGATCCGGCTCGAAGGACCAAAATGTTTCGATCGTTCGCGGAGAGACGCGATCGCGAGATAGCACGTCAACGAGAGTTGTAAGTTCCCGTTACGATTAAATAATCGACGCCACGAACTGATCGATTCCCTTATTTCGATTAGGATAATAAGGGTAGTTCAATGAATTCCACAGAATTAACACTGTTTATTCGACCAATTGCGGGGAGACGTAGTCGCTAGGAGAGACGTCAACGGGGGTCGTAAATCCCCGTTACGATTATAACAATCGACACCACGAATTGATCGATCCCCTGATTTCCGTTGAGATAATAGAGGTGATTGAGTTTGTATAACACTGTGATTCACAGAATTATAAATTATATATTTCCAACACTTAGATTACACTGATGAGCATAGATAGATAGATAATCACTTATCGCACGAAGATAAGATACATACGTACGTTAGAGCAGGGCTCTTATAATTAGATTTAGTGTATTAGTGGACGTAGCACTATAAGATATTTAGGAGAGGAAATGTAGACTCGACAATACCGAGACCGACTCTCGCGTTATGCTTAGACTGCCCGATGGGCACTAGCGGTATACTTAGTAGTTGACTTTTCCACGATGTAGAAGAAGTGAAATCGAGTGACGATGCTGTGTCGGAGGAAAGCTAAGGATGGGTGTGTCTAGCGCACGGGACCATCGGATTTGTTGGTGCCGATGTTATTTAGGAGAGTGAGGGAATAGGCTTCGTTTTTAATTGGTTAGACGAAGGGTCTTAACCGCCCTCGAGAGAAAGTGGTTAGTGGGAGGAAAGTTGCAGCGTACGTGACAAACTAACTTTCCCTTTTTCGCCGTGGTAGACAATAGTCTTTAGAAATTCTTCCGAACCAGATGTTTGTTTTGTTTGAGGGACCTTTTCTAGGAAATCTATGAAATTTATGGAAGGTCCTTGAAACTATGGAGGATACGCTGCGAGTATACGAAGACATCTGGTTGCTATATTGCCTGCGGTGTGTGGCATCGGCTAGGTAGAGTGTTACGCGATGTAACAAACACAAATAAATTAACGTTTATTTTAACAAATTATCAACTAGGAAGACATAAAGAGAACAACAAAAAGAAATGTAACTGCGTTTTGCTTGATAAGTAATGCGCGATATATGAGATGTGTTGACGGTTCGGCTTCTCGAAAAGTCCTGCACGCCTTTCGATTTTTTCCGTTTTTTCTGGAAGGCGACCCCCACTACGTTCGGATCACGCCACATTCTTTTACGCGAGGTAAAATAACGGCCACGAGTCGACGTTTCTGGAGGTCGCCCTGCTTAATGAACCATCCCGCAGGGAGGATTCGCTTTTGCGAGTCTATGGGGACTGGCAAACGCACGGTCCCGCAGCCAGGGAGGACCGTCGGGACAAGCGTCCCGCTTACGTGAGTCCTCTATGTACACCGCAAGGAAGGTTGCTGTGGTGTAAGACAAAAATCTTCCCCACGGAGCCTTGGGTAGTAGCGCACCCACAATCCTGAAGCCAAGGGTGAGACCGTCGGGAGAGTCGCCGAGGTACACTTCCTCAACTCCCGCTTACGTGAGTCTCATCTGGGTCTGACTGCACGGTGTGCAGGTAAACCGTGCAGCAGAGACGTGGCGGTACGTCCACACGCGCGGTCCCACCGTTGACAAATGAACGGTACCACGGGCGGTCGAGTGTTAGCCCAGAGGGCGTAGCGAACCCTCGGCTCGACCAATTATGGGTATGGACTCGTGGTGGCAGTGGTTGTGGCCAAGTGCTGGCAAGAGGGCCGAGTTAAGGGGGACAAAGTCCTCCGAATGGCCTTCGGCGGGTGAGCAGCGTCTCACCTGCTCCGGATACCGTCCCGGAAGACGGAAGGGCTTGGAAAGGGCCCCGTTCGACCTGAGACGAGAGTGCCTCCTGCGGGCGATTATTTGAGGTAACCGGTACTGTGTACCGAGTGCGCTGGTTGGGCGTATCCCAACTCCGATGGCTTCTAGGGTTGCCCGGGTGCTGTATATGATATTAAATCTCAGGAAAGTACCCGACACCAAGAACCAGACTACATGCTTAATGAACCATGCGCTTGCCACTACAATGTTTGTTTGCCGGGCAGCCGCGACGATCCGTCTGCGACATTATAGTGCCGCGATCGACAGTTAAGAATATGATCAATGGCAAGCCGCATGGCGTAACAACGTATAATAACCTAAGGGCTGTTTCAAGGACCATCCACAAACAAATAACACTTAAAAAACATAATAAACTTAAGTAGTTTAAGTTTATGGTGGGTCCCTGGGGTAATTGAGGGTACGCGGTGAAACCTGCACACATCCGGCCACACAATATGAATTGACGTTACAACCGTCGGGTCGAGACTGGTAAGCTACTCGTAATCTCGACAGGGTCTGTGGGCTTCGAAACCCTTTGCGCCGTAATTTTATTCCCTTTTTTTTCCTTGTCCATAATAAAAAATAAAAGTCTCGTAGTCTAGAAAACACAGCCGGTCGTCATAAGTTTTAACCAAATAACCGTCCAAATAAAAAGAACAATCGTAAGCCCAAAGACTCGCCATGTCGTCAACAAAGGTAGTTTAAACCGTTATCAGACATTTAACAATCGCTCGACAGAGGTTGACACTCCTCCGAATACTTGCGAAGCACCATCACTACATATATATCAACCATCAATACAGTTAAATAAATAAATACACAATAAATAATATACATCCATCAATAAATAACTAATAACTTTAAGTTACTAACTAATAACTTAATAAATTATAAATAAATATAAATTAATACTATATAATAATAATAACCCAATAATAATATAAATATCTATCTACATAATAAATAAATAAATAAATATAATACATAATATCAAAGCTCAATGCATCCTTCATATCGCATACGCAACTCGTATCTTACTCTTCTCCAGTTACGTAGCACAATTTAACTTAAAAAGCGAAAAAGGAGTTCGGATCGAGTACATGTATGAAAATACAATAATACAAAAATACCAAAATAAGAACTCTGGTCGACCCGACTTTATTTATTCATAATAAGAACTTACGCCGAGCCGACCATACATTCGTTCATCACAGGACCCGTAGATTTTGGCAGAAACGTCTCGAAACTTCGTCTCACGCAGAGGGGTATGCTGCGAATAGCCAGAAAAAGGTCAATTTAAAAAGTTTTACATAAAACGTAAAATTACCGTTATTTGATGTAGTTGAATATATGAGAACAAATGAATCAATCTTTTTTTTCATTTACACATTCATGAAGTAGCGCGATTCGTCCAAAGTTAGGAGATTTTCTGATATGCGTTTCTACCTTTCCCATTCTCTCAAACATCAATCACTTATTAGCAATTTGTAAATGTTTTTAAGGAATGGTGTAAATTTATGCATTGTGGATGGTTTTCAGTTAGGTATGTAGATATGCATGTAGTAACTTAAATGGGTCTTAGAGTAAGGACAGGTAATGATGTTTTATTTGGAGTTAAGTTTAGTTTAACGAGCGATACTCAATACAAAAAACTGATTACAATATCGTCGTATGTCTCATTATCATACTCGGCTCTCAACTTCCCGATTCATACTTTCCGGCTCCTCCACTCACACTCTGCGACTTCTCCACTGACTCTCTCTCTCTCTCTCTCTGACTTCTCAATTAACACTCTCTGGCTTCTCCATCGACACTGCCTGTTCTAGCATCCCTCTGTCTTTTCTTAGGCCCACCACGCATGTGTTCCGCAGACACTCGTGGCCATGGTCACGTAGGCCTTTTCTACAAAACTATTCAATTAAAGGACCGACGATACATTGATGGACCCGATTGCGCCTCGGCCCTCGCGACATTGTTTATGGTTAACTTGATATTTCTTAGGCCCTTTTCTACAATACTACATGCATTTGCAAACTGATTTTATTTTTTCATCATATATGTTTGCAAATTAATATTTGAACATAATGAATAATAATTTTTTTTAGGATTATAAAATTTCATTAATGATGTTATTATAGTCCTGGGTCAGTTTCAATGCTTGTTTTGGTGTCATCTTGTTCGATAAAAGTTTGTGTTCGGAAGGCAAAGGAAATTGATTCCGAATTCGTCCGGATTAAGGTTTTATAACTAATTTTTATGATTAATTAGATAGAAATAACGCTTGAGAATTGTAGCGTTTCATATACGCGTGCAAAGTGCTCAATCGCGTTTACTGTGAATCCGTGACGTCTTCGGAAACTCTTCTCGGACCATTTAGAACAACTGTTCAGATTATTAACACTCGAAACGTATATGCCATTCTGCAGATGAGTCTTCGACGAAATCTTCAATTTTTTGTTTATTGTTGCGAATTCTCGACTAAAGAGCAACCGGTCAGGTCAAACCGATCGGTCGATATCGCGTACCTCGAATGAATTAACACTCAAGGTGGAGGAGGTTTAATAGATCGAGTGTTAGAGTAATCTAGCACTGTATTTGCACTTGTTGTATAAAAGTAAACTGTGATGTTATGAACACGGCGGTGGTATGATCTTGTTGAGAGTGAAGTATTTCTCCCGCACGGTACGATGTCTGATGATGAACTCTCCTCCCACGTTGCCGATTCTCCCTACCTGCCGTTAGGTTTCATCCACCGTGCCTTCCCGGCTGGAGTTTTTCCCCTGACCTCGGAATTTCCTATTTTCTAAAGAAGGGATAGGGCCTTAAACAGACGGCCACTCAAAATTCCGAACAGTTTATATTCAGTTGAAATCGCGTCATCAAGGAGCTCCCATCGAAATATTCATAGCATTGTTTAGAGTATTATATAATAAATATAATTATAGCGTATAATAATTATAGAGTATTATATAATAAATATAAATTAGCACTGGGAGTGGGGTTGTGGGCGTCAAATGAATCTTCACGAGAATTAGCCATTGGTACGGTACACACAGGTGTAGTTTATTGCAATGATAGAATTATTATAGTCTTGACAATTGATCACGGCGGTTTGGCACTCGCGACACTAGTGACGATGGTCTCGGGCTCAATAACGAATCCGCGGCCAACGGGATGACAAAAGAACGTACTCACAAAGTCTCAGTCTGATTCTTTGTTAGTAAAACGTGAAGTAATCACTGATCGCGAAGGTGCTACTCTTTAGTCGATGAGACCGCGCGAGAGAATGACTTTCCCGTCCACAGAGGAAAACTATAATGGGGTGTGTCTAAGGACACGAGATCATCGGATTCGTCGAGAAAAGCCTTCGTTCAGAAAGTAAGGGAAATTGGCGTTGCTGCTAATTGGTCAATCTCCATATCGGTGGTTAGAAAAAGATGCTAGCCGCCCTCGAGGGAAAGTTGCTACTGGGAGACGCCGTTCGTTGAAAAATATGTCTCCCCTATCTTCCCGTAGCTGGGACAAAGACTGTTTGTTTGAAGGACTTTAGTCAACTAAATTCTAAGATTTATGACGGGCCCTCAGGCTAGCTGAACATGTACTCCGGAGACGCATCGACATCTGGCAATCATCTTGCTCGAAAAATAGGGTCTGCGTGTGGCGAGCCGCGGGACAGAAACCGTTGGAATGTTTACTGTCGCGTGCGGCCACAAATATTTCTTTTAAGAAGAGCTATAAAATTACTCCATACCTTTGTTAGACAAAGCGTTCATCCCTTGACCGCGGCTACGTTGGGCGACAGACTGTCACCTCGAGCCAAAGCTCACTATCACCAGTCTCGAACAATTACAATCAGATTGAATAATTACAATTGTTTAATTACAGCTATAGTAGACTCTAGGTTACAATGTCGCGGGATTATCCAAAATTTCAAAGGCTCCGGTGTTCTTTCATCTCCGACATATATAACTATATAATATAACTATTTCAGTCTGTTTTTTCATTTCAGTCGGCTTATGTTGAGCATGTTATGAATAGGTAGCATATATATAAATTCTATAGAATTTAGAACACCAACTGACGGTTTGACTTTCTTTGTGTTTACTGGGAGTCGGCCGAACGATATAAATAGGGAAGGACAGGGACTTAGGAGAGAGAATAACACAAGGTTTCAAGAAGCGAAGATTGAACAAAGAAGAAGAAAAGCAAGTTAGAAGTTAGAGGGAGGAACAGAAAAGAGACTAGAAGCGAAGACTTTTGAGGAGATACGGAAGAAGACTTAGAAAATCGATTCTTGAGTTTTCACGAATCGATCGCTTGATTTCCAAAATTATTACAACATTACAAATCGATTTTCTCTAAACTCTGCCGTTAAAGGTTATTCTCCGTATCACCATTAACGAAGACACGAAAGGAGAAAAAATCGAGTGTATAGAAACCATAAGGAAACCGCAAGGTGAAGTGTGTTACGTTTTTCCGTTAGAATATTGAGCGAGAAATTATCATCCTCGGTTATTCAATTCAGCTATAGTCAGGAACGCCATGAAAAGTCCAACCAAGGTAGGCCAATACAGAAATATCATACTCCAAATGGAGGATGAGACGGCGGCATGATACATCGATACGGACCTGAATACGGAATATAATAACAGAAGCCAGGTCCAGTATAGATATAGAAAAACTGTTAGAAACTCTCAAAAAACATAATAATTGAGAAAAAGAAGAAACAAACTGTTACGTCGCGTGAAATGGTCTGTGCGACGTCCTTCAATGTCTGACAGTCAAGGCCGAAGCCCCATTCGACAAACCCTCAATAAACCTAAGGCCCCACCATAAACCGAATCTTATTAGCTTGCAGGAACCCTTAATCCTGCAAGTATTCTCGGTTCATAGCTGGTATTTAAAACAGTCCTTAGGCCTATTGCGCGCTCTTACAAACACAGAGAAAGCGGGTAGTCGCCTATTGGGAAAAACCGAATATTTGTCTAACAAAACAGGCTGGTTTTCCCATGAACAAGGTCATCCACGAACCACGTTAGTAGGAGGCTTCCTCCTCATACCTTCAGGCATTAACGTGGGTCATAACCAATCAACATCACGGATTTCCTAACGAAAAGTGTGAGCAACGAATCCGCTTTCTTCATACGATAAGAACGAATTTCACTTATTCTTCATGACTTAGAATAGTCAACACGTCATTATTGGGTTTCTATCCTTAAATCAATCGCTTACTTACCTTATACGTACCCCTCAGTGTTACCCTTAAGTGTTGGAAATATAAACTTTATAACCCTGTTAATCGCAGCGTTATAACACCTCAACCACCACTATTATCTCAACGGAAATCAGGGGATCGATCTATTTGCGGCGTCGATTATTATAATCGTAACAGGAATTTACGACTCCCGTTGACGTGTTTTCTCGCGATTGCGTCTCCCCGCGATTGGTCGAAAATACACAAACTTCACCTTAAAACAATTTGATGGAACACAAAAAGCCACAGATTAGATATCAGAATGTGAAACGGAGTGCGAAGAACTAAAAATCCAAAATGAGGAGAAGAAATCAAGTGCTTGAAGATGTCTTCGGAAAAAATAGCACTAGAATGTTATCAAACAAAGACGTTGAAGAATAAAGAGTACAACTAGGAAGATTGGAAAACTTTATTTCTAAAAATGTTTTTACCAACAAGAGTTGGTCTGCAGCAGGATACGCTTATAACATCAAATACATTGCAGGTTCGTTCATTGAGTACGCCATAAAAAAAGAACGTTTAATATTGGAAATAGAGAGAGAGAGACGGCGGAAAGCACAAGAATAAATTTAATCGTTATTGGGCTACGTATTCAAATTAAAGATAGAATCGACAAAGAAATGATACATTCAACGGATGATTTCATTAGAATGTTGGGACAGTATGAATAAGCGTATCATAAGAAAAATTTCAGTAATAAGGAGTAGATGAAAGAAAAAGAAATGCAGAGTAGAAGTGTACGTACTGTCAGAAATTCAAATCCAATATTCAAGAAACAACCGTACCCGGTTTGCGAAGCGCTGAATTTTCCTGGCCAATCCCACCCCCTGGAAGTATGCAGAAACATAAATAAAAATGCTCAGAAGAATTTCAAACAAGTAAATTCAACTGAAATATTTACATCCGAAAATGAGGGTCTATAACACTGAATGGGAACGAAAAAAAACTAAAATGCCCGGCGAAGTACGAACCACTGATAAAACTCCGAGTTATAATCAATAATCAGAAAAAATTTGAGGATGTTTATGACACTGGAGCCAACTCAATCTTTATTAATCAAAAAAATATCGATGAAATAAAAGCAGATCTAACCGAACATAAGAGTATTTTTAAAACTATCAGTGGCAACGATTTCAAGAGTAGCCGGGCGAAACTTAAAATGAAGATAAATAAAATAGAAGAAGAAATAAATGTTTTCGTAGGACGCAACGATGACTTCACATACGACCTCACCCTAGGATTCGATGCCATAAAGGAATTCAAATTAAGACAAGATGAAAACTTAAGTACTACTCAAGAAGTAAATCACAAAGAAGGGGAAATAATATTCAAGAAGAAAGAAGAAAGAAAGAATGATCGGGAGAGAAAAAAGATAAACAACACTGAGTACATGTGGACGGACAAATTCGTTGACAAAGTTGAAACAGATTCACTTTCTAGGAACCTTGTTTTAGAAAACTTTGTAAATGAAGAGGATGTTCTGAAAGCGGCAAATCTTATTAAAAATATGGATCGGATAATTGGCAAATTTTGTAAACTGTTTTTGCGTCTAAACTGGGACCAGCAAAAAAACCTTTCGAAATAATGTCATTCGATACGGTTGTAGGGGTCTCCAATACCAACTCACCCAAAAAGTACATGCTCGTTCTCATTGATCATTTTTCAAGCGTCGTTTTCATGTCCACGTTAAAAACGCAGCACTCAGAGGATATTATAAAACTCATAAACTCGACCGGAGAGACTGATTCCATAAAAATTATTCTCGCAGACCGATCGCGGTAATTACATCCAAAGAAGTCGAAGATTACATGAGAGAGAAAGATATCAGATTAATTTTTACCTCAACAGACTGTCCAACTTCAAATGAACGAGTAAATCAAACCTTGGTAACCCGGATCCGATGTAAAATTAACTCAAATAAAAAGAGAAACTGGACAAAAGTTGCAGATGAATGTGTGGACGAATATAATAACACCAGACACAGTGTCACTGGATTCTCACTGAATCATTTGCTACATGGAAAGGTAATTGAGATCGTCCCTAAAGGAATAATTGAAAATAGGATAAACTTAGAAGAAGACAGAAAAAAGGCATTTCAAAATTCAATGAAGAATTTCATAATCAACAAAGAAAGATATGACAAAACAAGAAGAGAACACGAATTCAAAATTGAAAATATGGTTAGCGTTCATAATGGTAACAAATTAAACAGAAATAAGTTGGATAAAATTCAGGAAGGATCTTTCAAAATTCTGAGAAGGATTTGGAACACCATGTATGAAGTGGATGGTAATCGTAGATGTGGTGGAAATTGTTTCCATTCGAGCAAATTAGTTCCCTATGGAGATGGTAATCACCAAGAGGGAATTGACACGGGGTGTCAGCACGAGGAGGGCAGGTGTAAATTCTATAGAATTTAGAACACCAACCGACTGGTTGACTTTCCCCGTGTTTACTGGGAGTCGATCGAACGATATAAATAAAGAAGGAGGGGGACATAGGACAGAGAATAACATAAGGTTTCAAGAAGCGAAGATTGAACAAAGAAGAAGAAAGGCAAGTTAAAAGTTAGAAGGAGAAAGAGAAAAGAGATTAGAAGCGAAGAGTTTTGAGGAAATGCGGAAGAAGACTTAGAAAATCGATTCTCGAGTTTTCACGAATCGATCGCCTGATTTCCAAAATTATTACAACATTACATACATATAGTTTCGCACGGTTCGTGTTTGATGTGAATAATTATTCTGCATTTATGAAAATCATATTTAAGCGTTTTCTCTGGTTATATTTATGTTATATTTCAGTGTACTTATACGTGGTATACACTTAAAGCATTTATCACGTGATTTAGATTTTCCAATTTTAGTACTCGAGTGTTACCGAAATATAATGACACGCGTTGAAAAATAAGAGATTTTACTCGTAACGGGTAACTGCACGCCAGTACCGAATTCTCTTCTGGTCTATCATGGAGAAGTGATTCTTATAGTCCAGTGATGAGGATGAGTAATATGGGCAATAATAATATGCTCAGGAAGGAATGACGAGAAAAAAAGGGTCGAAGTTCGGGATGATTAAGGAAGGAGAAACGGAGATTAGGGCGTTTGTTACAGGATGAGACTATGATGTTTGTTGCAGTATGAATAAGGAATTGATCGTCCAACAGTTAATTATTCAACGAGAATATGTATATATGTATATGTAAGTACGAAACTGCCAGCAAATTTTTCGATACAAACTGCGAACCCATCGGGAATTAAACCGATGACGCGGAAACAATTATTTGATATATTGCTGCAACGCACAAATGAAAACATTCATGAAAGAATTTAAGTATCTCGAAAACATTTTGCTCAACCAGAAGAATTCGAAATTATTCGAAAGAAGTACGCCGAGCGTTTCAGCATAAAATATCTTACATAAAATATGAATTTGAACGTAGATGGTTGTTTATAAGTTATAAGGAACAGGTTTTCAAAATAAGATACGAAAGTTGGCTCTAAGAAAAGTAAAAGTACCCGTTAGAAAATCTCGACCTGGATAGACAACGAAATCTTTCATTAATTTATTGAAACGTAGTAAACGACAAAAGGCAGGCCTCCGTGAAAGTTTGGCGAATTAATATTTGTTACCCAAGAAAAGCAAAGATCTCCTGACTAGACGGATGCTTCAATAATATTGAAAGAGATTACAGAATGTCCTGAGCGAGTGACAAGATATAGAAAAAGTTATTGGAGTATTCACCAAGAAAGAACACAGTTGTAAAGTCTAAAATTTCTCTCGATATTTATTGATGCGCAATTATCATGAGAATTTTAGCAATGCCGGATTTTAGCAATTTCAATTTAAATAGAAATTTGGAAATAACTATGATTTAGATTTATATATATTCCAAAGTTCCTTTGTGGCATTAAGATTTAACCTGCTTGTCGCGTTGCTAGTACTTGGAGATTCGCGACTTTTAAAGTGGACTTTATATTAGCCTGTGAACACAATTCAGAGATTGAATTGAAATCGGTTAGATTTAACCTTCAAAAAACTGAACAATAAAAAATTATCGAGTTTGGTAGCATAGATTTAAAAGAACCTACCTACCACCTTTACACATCTTTCACACATCTACTCCTGGAGCATAATATATAACAATTGCCTAAACGCCAAATATTTCTCCATTCTGGAAAATAAAAAAGGTAGTAGCATTAAAAAAAGAAGGAAAAGCAACAGTGATCCTGCCAGCTATACCGATCAATTAGACTCTTACCCAACATTAATGAAGTATCCGAATTTACGATAAATAACACTATATACCTAACCCAACCTAACCTAATTCCAGACACCCAATTTGGCTTCAAATTTAAACATTCAACGATACATGCAATTACAAAATTCATCATATATCTCTTGGGCAAGAGACGAGAGTGATTGCGTCGAAGCGGTGTTCATAGATTTAGAGAGGGCATTCAACACATTCTGGCTGGATTTCTTTCCTTAAGCTCGAAAAAGAGAGCTTCCACACCACGTAATAAAAATAATTTGGAAATCACAAATTAATATAAGCGAATTCAAAACAATTCTGTTCGGGCCGTACATTTCCAAAATATCAGATGCAAAAAGCAATTCCGCCTACACGATATCTACGATACAATAGCAACATATCCATCCCTCACAAAAAAGTCGTTTGCTATTTAGATATACATTCGGATTTCAAATCGAACAAACACACGAATCTACTGCAAACAACTAAATAATAAAGTAAAAATATTCTGCTGCAAACTTCTAATAAAGCTGATCCAGATGTACGGTTGCCCGATTTGATTTAAACAGAAAAGCCAAATTGGTTCAAATGTAAGTGTCTGAGATCATCCTCAATACATATTTAACCATTATATACCATTTATAGGTTTTAGATATTTTTAGTACAGTAATATCGAATAACAAAACTAGTTACTTCAGCAAACGCTCATACCACATTGAGTACACTCGTTCTCGCATTCTTCTCCTGAAGAAAGGAAAAACAATATTGTAGAAAAGTGTCACTTTTGTAGCGACTTAAATTCAATCATTAACTGAAATGTTAAAAATGTAAATCCGACACAAAATATTGTATGGCTACGTCATACCGTCGCGTAACGGTACTTTTGCCAAAACCACATTCCAACTGAAATTCTTTCTTTATTAAGAATATATACGTGTAATATGTATTTTCTCGGGCAATAAATGTTATATATATGTCGGGTTCACATTATGACTAGGGTTAGGGGCGTGAAACGAATCTTCATTTGGATTAGACATTATTGTTATGCAATATTTACTACTGCAAATAGGATTATTACAGCATTTGACAAGTAACCGTGGTAATTAGATACTCGAGAAGCCAATGACAATGATCCTAGGTTCAATAACGAATCCGCGGTCAACGGGATAACAAAACGTTAAAACGTAGAATATTCACCCAGCCTAAAAACACTATGTAACTCGTTAATGCGACCTCGCGAGAGAATGAATTTCCGTCATGGTGATGCTGCAGACGAAAACTATGATGGGGTGTGACTAAGGACCCCGAGATCATTGGATTCGTCAAGAAAAGCCTTCGTTTGGAAAGTGAGGGAAATTGGCGTTGCTATCAATTGGTCAATTTCTATATTGGTGGTTATAGAAGGATGCTAGTAGCCCTTGAGGGAAAGTTGCTAGCGTGAAGCATCGTTTGTGAGAAAAATAGATTTCCCCTGTCTTCTCGTAGTTGGTACAAAGACTGTTTGTCTGTTTGAAGGACTTTAGTTAACTAAATCTTAAGATTTATAACGGGTCCATAGGCTAGCTGAAAATATTCTGTGAAGATGTATCGACATCTGGCGATCATCTTGTCCGAAGGATAGGGTCTTTGTGTAGCGAGCCGCAAGACAGAAACCGTTGGAACGTTTATTGTCGAGTGCCGCTACAGAATTATAAATTATGGAATATTACTTATTAAATTATGAATTATGTTAAACTATAAATTATGAATTATGTGTGTGCAGCATCAACACTATACCTGGATAACGAAAATGTACAAGAATAGTAGTCGCAAAATTTACCTTGGCCACGAGATTCAAAGTCAAATTTTTTTACTGTATTGTATTCTACTCATCATGAGGATCAGAAATCTTAACACTAGGTTTACGGGACCCGTTCATTTGACGGATTTCAAACTTCGAAATGAAATATCCCAAAAACCATAGCATTAACTTTAACCATTTTGCGTCGTAAATGAATCATTTCATCCAAAGAATTTATACACGCAATCACTTTTTCTTAAGCTTCCTAATTTCTTAAATCTGTATGTAGTATACCTATCTCTACGAAACCCGTTAAATTGACGGACTAGCTGATTTCATAAACAATCCGTTTTTCAAAGACAGTGTGTAACAGTTTCAGTTACTGTAGACATTTCCCATTATTGTCTCCATTTACTGTAAGTATTTACAATAGGATAATCGAATTTGGGCACAGTATTTTCTTATTTTGACCAATCCCGCTTTTCTAGCAATCATGTGTAAATGCAGAAGATATAATAGGATTCCATTTTCGATCAGTCGCGGGGAAACGCGTTCGCGAGGAAACGCGTTAAGGGGAGTCGTAAATTCCCGTTACGATTGTAATAATCGATGTCGCGAACAGATCGATCCCCTGATTTCCGTTGAGATAATAGGGGTGGTTGAGGTGGTATAACGCTGCGATTAATAGGATTATAAAATATGTATTTTCAACAACTTTACACAAGATAGTAACGCTGATGCGTAAGAGGTAAGTGAAGAATAAATGGATGGCTCTTAGAAGACAGAGCTTGAGTCCTGGTAGATATATTGTCTTTGAAGAAGTCTTGAGGTGTTGAGTCTGTTCGAATTGAGTGATAACTGAACTTCCGCTCTCGTGTAATTACGGAGGAAAGCTCAGTTTGTAGGTTGTCGGTCCTTAGGTTTATTGAGGGTCTGAAAAACGGTCAGCGGACCCTTAACGAGGGACGTCGCACGGTGTATATCACGCAACGTAACAAACATATTGAACAAAATTGTCAACATCAGTGAAAATTGTTCTGAGAATATCTCGGAAGAAGATCAGTATGAATTAGGCCAAAGCAAAGCTGACAGTGAATGTACTGAATACATTGGAAGTGGAGAGACAGAAGGATCTTCTAGATCAAGACACGTCGAATATAAGTGAAATAAATTCCATTGTAGACGCAGCAAAGGAAAATGGAACGATGAGAGAAGGCTGTCGGCAATCTGGAATTCACAAAATAATTGGTTGAAAAAAATGATGGTTCCAGAACTAAGAACTAATCTTCCATCAGTTGCAGAAATCGATGACAGTGGAAAAATGGTGATTTCTAGAAACGGGCAAGTGATAATAGAATGTGATGGAAAAGGAATTTTTGCAAGAGAAAGAACCGAGGAAGGACTGGGCACACTGAAATTAGGAGCTGAACATGGACATGATACCTCTAATCCATAGAACGATGCAATAGAAAGCTGAGGCATTTGAATAAGAGGGCATACTAAAACTTACATAGCGGTCTACTGAAATGAATATTGATAAAAATGAATTAAACTTGTGAGACATGTATGAAGGTGAAATAAAGAAGCATGAGTTTTTCAGAGATAAGGACAAAAGCCGATACAACTAATCCACCCAAATATGTGTGATCTATCCGTGTGTGTGTGATCTGTATTTTGTCACGTTTCTTTATGATTATACGTATTATGATGAAACGCGTCTGCTAAAAAATCAGAAGTACAAGAATCACTAGTAGGATACATAAACAAAGCAGAGGTTCGCGGGCGTAGCAAATTATCAAAAATAACGTATCACAATGGACGCGAATATATAAATGGAAGAATAATATATTGGGCAAAAGTTAAGGGGACAAAGTTTGATCGTATTGTGCTGTATACTCCGTACGGGTGAACAGGGGGTGAACGAAAAAGACAGAAGCGTTATTATCTGATTCAAAATTGAACAAAGAAATATGGAGATAGGCATTATATACAGCAACGTACTTACAGAATAGGTTCTGTTGCAGTACGGTAACTCGTTCGCGCGATCTATCACTCGACTATGACATACGGATAGATTATCTAATTAATCTGAAAATTGCAAGAGTAGTGATGTGGTCTACGTAATGGGATATTCCTTTTCCGGAAAATGTAAGAGACAATAAGCTAACACCCAAGCTAACGGCACTCTCAGGAACAGTGTGTATCGAGAACTCGCAAATAACGGCCACTGGAATCTGCGTGTAACTAGCGATAAATCCTCGTGAAGCACTGAATGAGACAAAGAAACCGAAAATTCTAAAACCATGGCTAGTGCCGACGAATGTTCATGAGTATTATAGGATTGTGTTTGGGGTTAGGGGTCAACATTATACTTTTCCCTCGGGTGACTTAGACATGGGAAGTATTTGTAGACCTTCTTTTTCTCCGCTTTGAGGAGGTAATCTCTGTTCTCGCAGCGGACAGTGACGTCGACCACGAGAATCCGGTGTTCGTTTTTAACTACGAGGCCCGGCTTGTATAGATTACCCCCTACATTTTCTGTGGGTTCGACAAATACTTCGTTATTTTTGCTTAACTTGTCGGTGAGGAGAGTCTTCACCTCATCGTGTCTCTTTATACTTAGACCTTTGGTGTATTGGCATAACTCTAAGATATGTCCGAAAGTTTCTAGTTGGCCACGACATCTTCTACAGGTAACGTCTATTCTCTTGTCGGCCCGTGCCAATACGGTCTTTGTACCAAAGGTGTTCGTTCTTAGTCTTAAGGCATCGATGAATTTCGATGGCTTGAGCAGATTGTACTCTTTCAACCACACGTTGCCAAGCTTTTCTCTTGAGAAGTCCTTTACTCCACGGCCCTGATTTCTCAATTCCGACCACTGTTTAAGGGGGTATTCTGGTCTAGAGGTATGAACTTCGGGCGATTTTTGAAGCTCTGTACACGCGAAACAAAAAATATTTTTGCTATCCTTCCTTTTAGCGTTTGTTTATTGATATTTTGAGATAACATAAAAAATTCACTGAAAAAAACTCAATATTTAAAAAGTTATGAGCTGACAAAGTGGGTGCTGCTAAAAAATGGGGTGTCGTGGCGTGTATGATATCAACCCTTCTGGTTATCTGAAACAAAAAATGCGAACGGATTCTTAATTAGTATGGATGCCGCTATCGTCTGAACCTTGGAAAAGTCAATACAACATTTTTTCACAAAATGACGGCCGTTTGAAAAAAAATTCTTATTTCGCACGTTTTTTTAACAATTTCGAACGTTTGAAAAATAGTAATATTAAAGATTTTGAGCTGAGCGTGGTCCGGACGATAGGGGAGTATATGAGGAATATTCAGACAAAATTTAAAATAAATCGGTTTATTAGAACTTGAGATATCATGCACGCCAGCTCGAAAAAAGTAGTTTTGAGAAAAACGCGTTTAAAGTTTTGAGACAAGTTTCCGGCAATTTTCCTCACACCCGAATTGTACAGCAACTTTAAACCCCAACCCACGAGTAGCTTTACGAAAAAATTTAATATCTTTCTTACATGTAGAACACAGAATTAACGATGAAAGTGTGGTAAAAACAGAGAAAAATTCTAAAATACAATAGCCGTAATTGTTATTAATCAAAACTTTTTCATCTTGCGAACTTTTCAGTTTTGCTGCAGATGCACTAGTGAAACTGTTATTTTCTTGATTAAATTGATTACCCGAAAATCTTCTCTTCTTTACTCTGCATGCTCGTGTAGAGCAGAATTTTGAATGTTTTCTATCCATTTTACTTTGAAATCTCAATATATAAAACAATTTTTGCTTTAAATATTTATAAAACGTTGTCATAGTTAGCACGTACACGTTGCTTGAAGGCTGGCAAAAAACTAACTCTAAATAAGTGCTAAGACGAAAAAATTCCGACAAAATACGTTTTTTGAATTAAAAATACCTTTAAAAAGGTATGAAATACAGTAATGATTTTATGAGGGGTTTCATGCGTAGGTACTCGGGTAGCGTCTACCGTTTATTGCACATTGGTCCCGGTCGGACCGGAGCAGATGCCACGTCACAAAAATGGCTGTAACTCATAAAATAATTGAAATTTTGAAAAATCCTTTTAAGGGCATATTCTTGAATGTCTAAACTTTGGAAATATGAAAAATTTTTCGATTTTTTCAAATTTCTGGACCAGAATATCCCCTTAATGTGTTCTCTTTTGAGCCTTTTCTGGCCTTCTCTATGCCCTCAGAAGTGGCCGGCCAATTGACCATTAGGGAGTTAGCGATTTTTTTAACTGTAATTCACTGAGTTTTTAAGGTTAATTGCACTTTTTAGGGTACCGAATTTGATAATTCTTCAAACCTCGGTAAATCCTCCGTTAGCTTTCGGAGTGTAGAAGAAATCAGTGACTTTCGAAGGTACTAGATGAAATATGGCCTTAATTTCTATCTGACTTCGTTCTCCAACAGTTTCAAGACACCGTCGCTTGGTGGACTTATTAACAGATGGTAGATGTAACGAAGGAAGATGTAATTCGTCATTAATTCGATTTTCTGGCATAGTTTCAGAGAGAGCTTTCTGACTCTTCTCACCACGCTCAGAATTTCCGGCATCCATTTTGCTATCCTGTCCAGCTACCTCTCTCCTTACCGGACCTTTCTCTCCTTACTTTTGGTACTCGGCGGCTCTGGGACCGGCCATCCTCTCGTCGTTCCTCGCCCTGTCGTGTGATGACCGTCGGAGCGAGCCTGGGGAGGCACCACGCGCAACACCGACGGGATCTGTGGGCTCCGAAACCCCGTAAGCCGTAATTTTTTTCTTTCTAGTTAGCCTGTCCATATTAATTAACAAAATACAGTAGTCCGGGGATATAGCCAAGTTCGACACAAATTCATTCCTCTTTTCCCGTTTCCATTTCCGTTGCCAAGGTCGTCATCAATTCGTTCTTCCATTTTCGTGTCCATTTTCGTTGCCAAGGTCATAATCGTATACCAAATCTATCTAATGAAAGGACTATTTTCCAATTGCGGGGCAGGCGGTTCCATCACGCCAAGTTCATCGCGCGGTGTTACCATATTTCTTTGCCATTTTGATCTTCATCTTTTAAAAAGTAATATAACAAAAACAGTTATTATACCAAATAGGAATGTTTCAATTGCTAAGTAGATAATCGTATTGTTCAGTTTTACTACTTCGGATATATCTTGTTGAGCGTCAGTTGTTCTACAAAATAATGCCATTTCTCCTGTACCAAGATATTCGGCGATGTAGCCAGTCAGGCAGGGGCCGCATTGAGAGGGAACTCGTGATTTTTTTTAATAAGAGTCGGGCAGGGGAGCGAACAGCAAAATGGCAGATAGTGAGAGCGCACAAGAGACAAGAGTTCGTATAGTATAAAATATATCGTGCAAGTGCAAGGAAAAAATGAACAAGAATAGAAAGATTGAAAAATAAAAAAAAGCGTCACTTCCCATCATCCAGAAATAATGAAGAAAAATATAACGGTTTCGTCAGCAGCAGCAAATAACCATGCAGAATTGAAATGCAGCAGAACGAAATCACAAAAAAACGCAATAGTAAGCGAAGAAGAATTTATGACTAAAGAAATAAATAAAGCGAAACTGTCGCAGTGCCACAAACTGCTGACACAATGGAAAAATATGTAAAATGACTAAATTCAACAAAGAAAACAACATTACAAGCAGCGAACATACCAATAATGGAGTAAAACATGGCATTAAGCGTAAAACCCAACAACAAGAACAAAGGTAGCAACACTGTGGGAAGCCAACTATTACAGAAAATGAAATGCAACGGTAGAAAGTTGTTAAAATTACTGTAAGAAAAGAAATCTAAAGTCAATACATCACGAAAACTCATCATACGTATCGTTGTCCATAAATAGTACCGTTATGGATGATAAGGAAAACAAAAGAAATAGCGAAATGTGAACAAACCCACGGATGACGAAGAAAACGAATTTTCTGGTGAATCTAACGGTGAACGTGCACAAATCAGGATCAAAAAACAAACCATTGCTACACACGCAACGTATACTCCAACATCGCATCAGGTAAATCGTACTATTTACCACAATGTATTTATTAAACCATAATAATATACAATAATTCGCAAATAGAGCTAAAACAGGAAAAAATAACCAGCTTATTAAATGACTCTCACGGCAGCAGCTCGGCAGCACGGTTCGGTTGACTTCCGGTTAAAGAACTTGGAAAGCAACTTCGAAATCAAAGAAATGATCGAAACAGTGCGGGCGAGTCAACTCGCAGGGTTAAATTTTTTAATCTAAGAAATTCGCTACTGGTTGATCCGACGACAAAGACGGAACCGGCCCATATTCATGATTCAACTGTTGGCGGTCAACGAAATTATTAAACTGAAAGAAATAAAGATTGTACTACATACATATATTAGCTGCGAAAAAATTATAAGGATGGGCCGCATTTGATGCAAATGATTGAGGTAGTGGACGTGTAGGGTGCCAAAGGAATACTCGTTATTTTATTTAACACTGCGTTTTCAACTGGACTGGCGGCCTCTTTACAACTCTGGACTCGCGACTCGTGCGGACTACTATTTATTCACAACTCTTCACTTGCGGCTCTTGCTTACGACTTTATCGCGGCCTTGCTTATGTTCCGTCGGTCTCTCATAAACAGTCTTTCAGCGATGGTACGCTATGTACCGACGAAACCGTTGGAAAGAGAGTTGTTCTTTACGGCCTAGTGGCGCCACACGATGTTAGAGAAAAGAACAAAAAAGAACAAAGTTGCATTTAATTGTAGCCTGAATTACATATATATTAAATGTAACATAATCACCCTAACAAATAGTTTGAGCGTGCAAGGGGTCGGCTTTAAGGCCGACCGCGCCATTCCTCGAGTATAGAACTCATACTGGCTTCGCTAAATAGGTCTTCGTTAATTATCGTCTACTTTCAGGCGTCCATTGTCCGGGGAACGGCGCGCATAGGTGGTCGACGCGCGACTTGGAAAAACCCTGCCCTCTCCTTTTCGGGTCACTGCACAAGTTGAACCTGCCCTTTCGGGGCGGCAGCACGCTTAGCCGGCGCGGCGAGATGCGTCTATGTCTATTGTCTCCGGTTCTCTTATGTTTATTCTCCTGTCATGAGTCCGATGCTGCTGTTATTCCAGGTTTTCTTCTTCGTTGTTTTTCTTCTCCTTCCGCTGTTAGTTGTTGTTTTCTTCGTCGTTGTTATTGTTGTTGTTGTTGTTGCTGTCTTCGTCGTCGCTGGTCTCTATGTTGCCCAGTGTTGCGGGTTCTTCTTTTTCTTCTTCTTCTTCTCCCCCTCTGTTTTGTTCGGGTGGTCGCCGTGCCAGCCTTGGGCTTCGTCTTGGAGGCCGGTTTGTCGGTTCACCCAGTTGTGTTGATCTCCTCCTTGAAGGTCGTCCAAGGGTGTCCTCCGTCTCTTGCAGATTTCTCCTTTTCCTCTCCTCCTTTGCCTGCAGGGTGCTCCTTGTGAACGGGCGGAGGTGGGGGTATACGTCCTTTTGTTACGAACTCCCACTTTTCTTCTGGCAAGCACAAGTCTAGTTGTTGTATCGCGTTCCGCAGTTTTTGACGGTCTTCGTCGAAGAATGGACAGTCCTCGAGGATGTGATGGGGGGTTTCCTCTTCGCCGCAGTCGCGTGTGTCTACTTCGCTCAGACAGAACGTCTTGAGTTTACTGTTGAAATCCCCGTGTCCGCTAAGGAACTGTGTCATATGGTGGTCGGGTTTTACCCAGCGGTTCTGAAGCCTGTCCTTAATGCTGTCGAAGTACGCGAAGGTCGTTCTGCCCTTCCGCGTGGTCTGCCAGCGTTCTTGCCACCTCTCGATTGCTTGCTTGACAATTGCCTTCTCGCTACTAGCGTCGCCTTGCCCTCTTTTTTTCGGTATATCCTTGTTCTAGCTTTGATTAGGAGGCCAATCGGAATGGCGCCGGCGATGACCCGGAGTGCCTCTGTTGATGCTGTTCTATAGGCCTTTGTCACCCGGAGGAGTGCCATCCTCTGTGACCTTATGAGCATGCTCCTTGTTTTTCCTGTCAGCAGATCGCTCCAGCCGGCTGCGGCGTATGTGGTTATCGGTTCAAACAGACCTTTGTACAAGGTACGCGTGGCCGCTGTCCGAGTCCCCACTTCGCCTTGGCCACGCTGGCGAGGCTGTTGAATAGTTTCTGGCACTTTTGCGTTGTTTCGTACACATGCCTGTTTATTTTCAGGCCGCTTTCTAGGTACACTCCCAGGTACTTAATCGCTTTCCCCATTCTTATATTCCTACCGTTGATCTTGATGATCGGTAGTCTTTCCGCGTCCAGCTTGCCTTTGCTGGAATAATTTCCGTTTTATCCACCGACAACGAGAGTTTCTGTTAGGGAAGTGATACATTTACACTGTACGTGAGAGTGTGTGTGTAAGGGTTAGGGGGCGTCAAGGTCTTATTGGAGACAAAAGACTGTTGCCAGATGTTAGAAGAATCTAGGATAGTCGGTTGGCGACAAGCGTGCGTGCAAGACGTTCTTCAGAGTGTAATATAGATGTATAACTGTTGTGTGGGAAATATAGTCAATTATTTGTATTCCCAAATCCTCGAATTTCCTTAACAGTTTATTTCAACAACTTATTAACTAGGAAGACATAAATGGAACAAAAAAGTGTAACTGCGTTTTGGTTGATAAGTAATGCGCGATATATGAGATGTGTTGACGGTTCGACTTCTTGAAAAGTTCTGCACGCCTTTCGATTTTTTCCGTTTTTTCTGGAAGGCGACCCCCACTACGTTCGGATCACGCCACATTCTTTTACGCGAGGTAAAATAACGGCCACGAGTCGACGTTTCTGGAGGTAACCCTGCTTAATGAACCATGCGCTTGCCACTACAATGTTTGTTTGCCGGGCAGCCGCGACGATCCGTCTGCGACATTATAGTGCCGCGATCGACAGTTAAGAATATGACCTATGGTAAGACGCATGGCGTAACACTCATTTTAGTAGTGGATGTACAGAAACGAGCGAATCCCTGGTATACGTACAAATCAAAGTAAATATGTGCAAATGGGCGGACGTGAGAACCAGTGTCTCCGTAATTGCGACAAGTGGGAAAGCAAAGTGACTTTAACATAATAGAACCAATCGCTAAATGATGGAAAACATGCAAAAATACCACCAATAAGAATTCTAAATAAAGGCGAAACATATTCTATAAACAGAGCTGTAGATAAAACAAACCCAAATAAACCAACAAACGAAGTTCAGGATTGCTCAGTTATAAATGAAATAGAAATGGAAATTACACAAAATAATGACGAAAAGTATAATATCAACAATGATCTACCACATCAGAACGAAAGCTGGATGACTGTAACTCCCAGCAAAAAGCGAAAAATAACTTCAAAGACAAAATGCTAGGAGGGCTATAGAAACAGAAAGGCAACAATGGCTACAGGAAATTCCTTTACAAAATTCCTTCAGCTCACTGCCAGAAGAGATGGCATATCTACATAGATGTTAAAATAATAGAAAATAAAATAGAGATAGCAGAGAAGAAAAATAAATCCAATCGAGGAGAAAGGCAAACCAACGCCTTTTCTGCAAAAAAGGAAGGATGCTTCAGATGTGGAAGATTAGGACACTTTGCGAGAGAGTGTCAAAATGGCGTCCAAGCGGGAAGCAGTAACGGCTATTGGCATGGGCCAACACGTGGTCGAAACAGAGGAAGAGAGAACAAAGGCAATACGAGCAGAGGACGTGGAAACTTTCATCGTCAATCAAGAACCGGCACGGGCGAGCATGGAAACTCAAGAGCAGGCATATGGACAGCAACGGCGCACGCAGCAAACAGCAGTGAGACGAATGAAATAAGTAAGAACGAAATAGTGTGGCTATTAGATAGCGGTTGTACCGATCACATAATTAATAATATAAATTATTTCGATAAATCTATCGACCTAAAAGAACCGGTAAATATATATTTAGGCGATAATAGACCGATAAAAGCGACAAAAGTTGGGAATGTTATAAGTTATTTTGAAGCATTCGGAAAACAAAATGAAATAAATATGAGGAAAGTATTTTACGCGAAAGAAATGTCCGCAAATTTGATTAGTTTAGGTAAACTAACAGACAATAAGAATACGGTTATTTCCAAAGGAAATATTGCGAAAGTAATAGATGAGGATAATAAACTTACAGCTGTAGCGTTCAAAGAGAATGGGACATATAGAATAAAAAGTATATTGAAAGGGAAGAAGCACTTAGTAAACAGCGCCGAACGTAGTGGTATGAGTAAAAAGGAAAGATGGCATAGGATGCTAGGACACGTAAATTTTAAATATTTAGAGATTTTGGGTAAAGAGCAGCTAGTGACTGGCATACCGAATGAATTTGAAAAGGAACTTTTGAAATGTAGGGTGTGTATAGAAAGCAAAATGCATAACTTACCTTTCAAAAATAATCGAACTAAGGCTAGGGAAATAATGGAAATTATTCATACGGACGTATGTGGTCCCTTTAAGACTACCGGATTCAATGGAGAAAAATATTTCATTTCATTTATCGATGATTATAGTAAAATAGCTAGGATCTATTGTATAAAATCAAAAGATGAGGTCTTTGATTCTTTCGTACAGTTCGTAAATGAAGCCGAAAATTTAACGGGCAAGAGGTTAAAAATATTAAGATGCGATAATGGTAAAGAATATTTAAATAATCGAATTTATAAATTTGCTAGGGATAAAGGTATAAGAATAAATAATTGCCCAACATACGTACATGAATTAAACGGGACAGCGGAAAGGTATAATAGAACAGTGATGGACATGGCGCGTTGCTTGTTAGCGGAAGCGAAAGTACATAAAAGGTACTGGCCGGAAATAGTTTGTACAGCGGTATACTTGAAAAATCGAATATTAGCGAATACTATAGAAAGAAAGACACCTTTTGAAATATTCTTCGGGAGAAAACCAAGTGTTAAAAATCTACATCTATATGGAAGTAAAGTTTTTGTAAGAAGGCCAGAACAAAAAAAAGTTTCCAAATGGGACAAGAAGGCAAATATGGGAATTCTATTAGGATATAGTGAAGTAGGATACAGAGTCTTATTAGGTGGGAAAATAACAATAGCTAGACATGTAGAGATCATAGATACAGACACTAAATGTATCGGTTTTGAGGACAATTCATGAGAGGCAGATAGAAATGATAGCGAAGATAACTATTCATTGGTCGGTATGGATAAGGAAGAGTTAGAAGGTAGGAGAGATGAAAATAATAGTAGTATTGAAAGCTCAATATAGGAGATCTACACGTATTAAGAAAACTCCAGTAAGGTATCCAGAAAAGGAAAATATTTGCGAGATTCATGCAAATTATTGTAAAGTAGATATCCCTCGTACATTTGAGGAGGCGATTTGTTGCGAAAATAATGAAGTTTGGAAACAGGCTATGGATAAGAAAATAGAATGTCTCTATAAGAATAAAACTTGGAAATTGGTAGAAAGGGTAAAAGGCAAAGAAGTATTAGATGTAAAATGGGTTTACACGAAAAGGACAGGTATAAGGCTAGATTAGTGGAAAGGGGATTTCAACAACGAAACGTAGCCGATGACATATATTCTCCAGTGGCGAGTAATCAGACCTTTAAGATATTGCTATCATATTGTTGTCAAAATGGATTAATAATTGAGCAAATGGATGTAGAAACTGCCTTTTTAAATGGTGAAGTAACCTCGGAGGTATATGTAAATCAACCAAAGGGATATGCGGACGGAACGAATAGAGTTTGTAAATTATCGAAAGCGCTTTATGGGTTAAAAGAAAGTCCGAGGGACTGGTATGAGTGTTTTGATAAGTATGTGACGAGATTAGGTTTTAAGAAGAACAATATAGAGCTGTGCCTATATACTTATGGAGAGGGAGAAAATGTTGTTTATTTGTTAATATACGTAGACGATTTGTTGATTTGTAGTAAAAACAAAGGGAAGATACAAAGTGTAAAAAAAAACTATTAACTGATAAATTTGAAATGAAAGATTTAGGTGAAGTAAAAGAATATCTTGGAATAATAAGAGTATGATTATTTAAAAAATGAAATGAGATTAAGCCAAAAGAAATACATAGAATCATTAGCAAACAAATATAAATTACATAACAGCAAATTGTACTGTACACCTATGGAGACCAACTTAAAAATTGAAAAAGCTGAGATAAATAGAGAGGACATTGGATACAAGAATTTAATTGGCGCATTGCTGTATATTAGTGTAAATACCAGACCCGATATAAGTTATAGTGTGAATTATCTGAGTAGATTTCAAGATTGTTGTAACGAGACACATTTTAAATATGCCTTGCGAATATTGAAATATTTGTACCGGACTAGAGATTTAGGGCTACATTATAAAAGAAATGAAAAGTGCGAAACGATAGATTGTTATGTGGACGCTGATTGGGCAGGAGATCATATAGATAGGAAATCGACTTCTGGGTATGTAATTAGATTGTATGGAAATGTAATTGGATGGAAGTCTAAAAAACAAAGGTGTGTGACAAAAGCCTCGACGTATGCAGAGTATGTTGCTCTATCGGAAGCGGTGAGCGAAGTAATGACTATCAGAGAACTAATGAAAATCTTCGATGTAAATGTAGACGATAACCCTGTAAAAATCTATGAGGATAACTCTGGAGTAATGAGTATAGCAAAATACGGAACTTTTACAAAAAATTCTAAACACATCGAAGTTCATTACCATTACGTTCACGAGTACGTAAAGGAAAATAAGATAAACATAATAAAAGTAAGTACAGAAGAAAACACTGCGGATATTTTTACGAAGGCACTGTGTAGAGAGAAATTTGAAAGGTTTAGGTCACGGATGAATGTAAAATAAGAGAAATGTAAATAAAGCGATAAATGTTAAATATTTTGTTAATTCGACAAGTATGTAAATAAAATTAAGTGTACAGTATAAATGTAAGGAGGCGTGTTAGGGAAGTGATACATTTACACTGTACATGAGAGTGTGTGTGTAAGGGTTAGAGGGCGTCAAGGCCTTAGTGGAGACAAAAGACTGTTGCCAGATGTTAGAAGAATCTAGGATAGTCGGTTGGCGACAAGCGTGCGTGCAAGACGTTCTTCAGCGTGTAATATAGATGTACAACTGTTGTGTGGGAAATATAGTCAATTATTTGTATTCCCAAATCCTCGAATTTCCTTAACAGTTTCTTCCTGAGGCACCAAGTGGAAACGCGTGTGACTACTGCTTGTCCTTTTTCTTGTAGTTCAATCCTTGCGTTTCCTGCGAGCAGGATCACTATATCGTCCGCATACGCGACCGGCTAGCACCGTTCTCAGTCTCCTTCCTCTCTCGTCACTAGGCACTCCACTCACCGGAAGGACCACTACCGCCTCTTGCGTGCCCCATGGTGCCGCCTTTATAGATTTAATTTCCACCTCCTCACTCTACTTGATTCCCCACTGCGACCTGATTCCCCACACGCCTCAGCGTATGTGCCCTCTCCTCTTCGGGGTCTCTTATACTCCTCAGCTCTCATACCTTCAGCCGGCTATACTACCTTCCTTTTCGAATATCCGCCCTTGGCTATCGTCACTTCCTTCTCCAACTCTGCCCTGTCTACCCTTTTCACAACCTCGGCAGTCTCTCTCCTTCTCCTTCTTCTTCTCTCCTTGTGTTTCCCACACTGCTCCAAGGTAGACAGAATACGTTTCATCATGTTGCCTATCTCCCTTATCCCTTCATCCTTCTGTTTGTCCAACTTAAGCCTCTTCAACACCATGTTGAACATTTTAACCATCCCTGCCATGGCTTGTGTGACCCCCTTCAACTCAGCCCTGGAGATCAGAAGATGCTCATCGTCAGCATCGCTAATCTGCGTATCATCTCTCGCACTATCCTCGGCTTCGCCAGCCATAGCCGGTCTCCCGGATTTCGCGCTGACGTTCCTCTCGACCACTCTCCTGGCCGGCATTCTAGCGTAGGCCAGCCCTTTCCCTGCCACCGGCGTGCTGTGGTCGCTCTCTCCAGTCCCAAAAGAACCCTCCGACTCCTCAACCACTCCAACCTCCGTCCTTTCGCTAATTATAGGGCTCCTCTGAATCCCCTTACTTGGTTTAAAGGGGCAGAAATCCTCACTTCTCCCCCCGCCCCCATCATTCCTCGGAATAACCGAGATTATCACATTCTCATTCAGCTTCGTGTCAGACGCCATTCTTGGCTTCTCTCCTTCCGCTGTCGTCTTCTTTAGCTTGCCCTTCTCCTTTTCCTTTTCCTTTTCCCCAGTAACTATTACCGCACAAGGGGGTGCCTGGAGTTCCTCCTCCCCCCGCCGTTCTTCCAGTAACTTGATAACCGTCGGGTCAAGCCTGTTAAGCCACTCGTGTTCCCGACGGGGCATGGGGGCTCCGAAAGCCCCGCGCCGTGCGTTTGTTAACCTTAGCCCGTCTGTCCATATTGTATGTATAAAACAAGTCCATAAACATCGCCAAGTCGTAAACATCCTGCCCATATACCGTCCAAAAGTATCCAATCATTGTCCATAAACTCGCCAGGTCGTCACCAAATAAGCCAAACAATGATAATATTTACAGTAATTGCGCTATCTAAGTTTCCCCTGTCAAACACCTACTTACTGCTAAAGACCCGATGATGCGCGCCCAGAACGCCACAATATAAAACCATGGTACCGACCTTGGTTAGCAACATTTCTTCTTAGGAATGGCCGCGTTGCAGGCTCTTATGAGGACAGCCTGCATTTGTTCGACCATTCGGTCCACGTCTTCAGCTTGCTGGAGGGAGGTCGCTCGGAGTGTCTCTCTCTCCTCTATGACAACTCTTTGGAACACTTCGGCTTTTCGTGTATTGTATCGTTTCTCTTGAATCTGCGGCTCGGTACTTCTTTTTCCGAAACCCAGGCGCGTCTCCAGGACTTTGTGGTCGCTGGAGGTTCCGTACTCGTGAACTCTTCATTCTCGTACGAGCGGTGTTGCCTCTGAACTCACTAGGGTTATGTCTATATTTGACCGTCCTCGAGTTGTCTCAAATGTATAGGCCTGCCCTGGTTGGTTAAGGACGTGGAGGCCGTATTGTACTATGACGGCCTCTAAAGCTTCTCCTCTGTCGTCTATACTTCTGCTGTTCCACAACGGTGACTTTGCGTTAGAGTCTAGGCCGATAATCTTCTTGGCTCTGAGGCTCCTCAGTACTTTGTCCAGCTGTTCTATGCCGACTCCGATGTCTTCGGTTGGCGGAAAGTACTGGCTTACCGCATATACTTCCGTTTCTCCGTCGGTTATCTGCACACATACGCAGTGTGTTGTGCAGAGCCCAGCTACTTCGAGTGGCGTTAGGTGTTCCGATTTCACACCCACAGCTGCCATTCGCGGGTCGTCTTTCGATCCTCGACAGGCAATTGCAACTCCTGTACCGAGTCCAGGTATCTTGCCGTTGATACTGTATGCCAGGTATCTTGCATCAGCAAGATATCATCGCCATCAGCTTTCATCTGCGTCCTGATTTCATAAGGGACAGTTTTGGATCGCTGCATCTTATGTTGCAGGATCCGTATTCCCATTTTCCTCCCATGTCCTAGTCTACTCGCGTTTGTGCTTCTACTCATAGTCGGTTCTTGCTAATATCGCTTCCAGAGCCTTTTTATGCATAGGGCAGTTCTCGTCAGAGGCGGCGTGGTGGCCTTTCTTGCCGTCTTTTCTGCAGTTTACGCAGCTGGCGTTTTTGTCCTTACTAGTGCACTCTTTCGTGCTGTGGCCACTTTCCGCGCAGTGCGCGCAGATATCGTAGTCGACGCGGCAGTATTTTGCTGCGTACCCATAGCCTTGGCATTTATAGCAGCGGCTGACGGCAATAAAATCGCGGACCTTACATGCATTCCACGATATACAGACCTTCCCCTTTAATAACTTCTCCCTTACCTGGCGGGGTTCTATCACCCAGTTGGTCTGCTCGGAGTCCTTGCGGCCCGTTCTGAAGCAGAATTTGATGGTCGCAACGTCCTCCTCCTTGAGTCTGTCCTCATTCTGTTTCCTGATACAGACTCTTATCTCTTTTTCAGGGATTTCTCTCGGGTCGTCGAATAAAATCATCCGGGGCTGCCTCCTCTGCGGAGTGCTGATCTTTGGGCCTGCCTCCTTCAGCTTCGCATTCTCGGTAAATGCTTTTAAGTCTTCCGGCTTCGTCGTATCAACTGCGAATCCATTTCCTTCCATTTTCCTTATGGCGGTGACTTGTATTCCCTTCATTCGCGAATTCACGAATGTAAATATTGCTGCCCGAGCATCCTCGCTCATCATTATTGTACCGCCTGCTTGTTCCGGGCGGATAAATACCACGTTCTTCGGTGGCTTGACGGTTATCTGCCCGACTTTGCTACTGGTCATTTTGACCTTCTCCGCGTACGAGGGCTGCTTTGGCTCGGCCCTCGCGGTTTTCTTGACCGCTGTTTCAAGTCGCTTGTTGACTTGCAGCGACTTCTTCACCACAGATAATATTTCTGTGTTCTTGCTCTGGACTGTCCCAGTGCTTTGTTCTAGCCACCCAGTCAGGTAGTTATTGTGGAGCAGGAGCTCCTCCACAATTCCCCTCATATCTTTGAAGTGCCTCATGATTATCGCGGTCTGGTCTTTATTTATTTTTTTGCTCGAGTCGAGACAGAAGGCTAAGATCTTTTGTTCGATCTCGCTTGCCTTTTCTTTGATATCCGGTATCGGCCTTGGTGTTTCGGGTGCTGGCCGAGTTTCCTGCTTGGCCTCTTCTCCCTCCTCCTCGGTCTTTTTCATTTTCCTAATTTCTGGGCTGTTTTTCGGGTGCTGAGCCCTCCGGTCATTGCGACCTTAGG
This sequence comes from Bombus vosnesenskii, assembly GCF_011952255.1. Lineage (NCBI taxonomy): Eukaryota > Metazoa > Arthropoda > Insecta > Hymenoptera > Apidae > Bombus > Bombus vosnesenskii. The sequence goes on along the minus strand of NW_022883359.1, from coordinate 56,583 downwards.
GGTTACAGGACCACTCGCGCCTTCGTGGTTGGCGGCGTCTGTCTCCGTGATGCCATTTTTCATACCAGTTTTAAATGCAGAAGTTGAGTCCCAGCGGCGTACCGCTTTACGCGTGCAGACGCTAAAACCCAGCTGCGTATCGTTTTCCGCTAAGTCCGCTAAGTCGTCGCTAAGTCCGACGGCGTAGTGGCGGCACTGGACAAGCACTTACGCTTGCTCTTCTGTGTGTTCTTCAAATGGCTGCTTTCGCAACATTCAGCGACGTATCGCTTTGCGAACGTTGGCACTGGGTCCGCGTCGTGTTGCTTTGCGGACGCGGTTACTAAGTCCCGCAGCGAGCTGCTTTAAGAACGCCAGCACTGAGTCCCCCGGTATGTAGCTTTACGAACTTGGACGCTAGTCCCATGGAGGTCCGCCAGCCTTCCTCTTCTTCGCGCGGGGTGCTCCGAAGGCGCGGGTCTCTTGTTCCTCCTACATTTGCTCGGTCCGTAGGCTCCCCGTGCTCATTGAGGAGCGGAAGGACCCCTCCTCGAAAGGACCGCCTTCCTCGTACGTCTGGTGCTAACGTGTGTAGGCTCAGCAGCTGCGTCGCCCCCTCTTCTCATGGTTTCATCCGCCTCTTTCTCCTCTTCTAAAATTGTGTCCTTTTTTCCATTAGGCGTGCAAAATGGTCACTTATACCCGCACTTGTAACTACCACCATTCGCTACCACTTTCAAATGACCCGCGCGACGCGCTTTCGACGCGCCAATATGGCTGCGTCCGTTTAGTTCCCCGGTTGGCTCGTGCAGCGGCGTTATTGTTGCGCGTCCGAATATGGCATTCTCACCGCCATAACCTCACATGCGATTTCATTTCACTTGTAATATCTTCTCCAGACCGAATTCTGCTAGTTCTTATACCTGCTTTATTTCATAGGCACTAGCACATCACTCGGATTAACATCCTTGTTCAAATTCACGAGGTTTCCCGGAGATTTGGATCGCATTCACAGCTCCATTCTAACTCCCTGTCCACCATGCGAACAACCCCCGTCACGTCCATGAACCGAAAGCTGGGTTCAGTAACTTAGCGTCTAGAAAAGAGTTTTTGCACTTGTCGCGTTGGTGACTGAGTTTTGACAGACTGTCCTGCTATTACGAAGAAAAGCTCGTCAAAGGTGTGTCTAAAGTACGAAGAAAGCGGATTCGTTGATCACATTTTTCGTTAAGAAAGTCAGGGTAATTTAGGGTGGATACTTAGGTTCATTGAGGGTCTGAATAACGGTAGGTGGATCTTCGACGGCCAGGCAACGAGAGTTGGCGTACGGATTACTTCACGTGACGTAACACGGTTCTTCGCCACATATAGCAAATTTCTTTTTATGATTAATATTTTGGGCCATGCACACCTGAAATATAATTACGATGTAATTTTCTTAAATTAAATATCGCGTTAACCTGCTAGAGATATTGCTGAATTATAATATAATTATTCAGTTTTTTTACAAACATTGTGGCTTTTTTCCTACTTAGTTCGGTAATTTTCAATTTTAAGGTATTGAGCAATTTCATTTCGTTGTAATTTAAGATTTGTTAACGATCACTTTTCACAAACTGACCGCTATTACTTGTCTTTTGATCGTTGTTTTTTTTGCATACAGTGAATGCAAGAATAAGGAACAAGGGAAGCAATTGAGATACAACGTACCTTACAGATTTTATATCTAGACAAATAAAGCTACAAAAATAGAATTTAACCAGTATCAGGTTCCATTAGGACTAGTCAGCAAATAACGGAAGTTGTTTAGCTTAGTGTCATAAGAAGCCGAAGGTATCTCTAAACGACGGATTTAGTATCAACATTCATTGTAACTTCAAAGAGCTGTGTTGGACTTAGGCATCGTATTCTATGCAGTTGACCGAATCTTGCGCATTTCGAGAGTTTATCTATCGTCCAATATTATTTTGATCGTAAGATTCTCAAAAATCCAATTAAATCGTTTTATAACAATGAAATAAAAAAATATGAAAACTTCGTTTTTCCTATTTAGGCCATTTATGAATAATTGCGTTATCGCTGGAACAGATCAAAGAAAACACCGGAAACTGCTTCCAGTGATCAGTTCCGCAAAGTAGTGGGACAAATTCTCGACTGTCTGAGCGACGGTTACTTCGACGGGACTATCAATTGTCGTTTGTACGTTGCATTAATTTCTCTAATGTAATTATGCGTACCTTTAACTGTAACTCAGTTCTTTCGGCACTTAACGAGAGAGCCGACAATTTCGTCGTTTTGAAGTTTGGCGATCTCGATAATGGTTGATTGCGTAATTTCGTGGTCTTGATAAGGATGGATTACCTACAACTAATATGTCTAAAAATAATTATAGACATTGTGAAATATGCCCACATTGATATTCAATACATTTGTTATTTCTTCTTGACATGTTTCTAAAGACGCTTAATAATACCTCTTCACTTATTTGTAACACACGCCTTTCGATATTCTCCTCAGCGGCTTCGATTTGTACACATCAGTCTCTAACATCCCACAGAGAAAGAAATTCGGAGATGTTATATCGGTATATCAATCGTATAGGCCATAATACATCATTGGATGCCTGTTAGACGTGGCTATCCTGTTATTATCTTATTATCGCTTCGATGGCTGCGGCATGCAGAATGTTTGTCAGACGTGGTTATCCCATTACTACTTTCCGAGTCTGTAATATCAGCAACATCTGTAGCGGCACGTGAGCAGGAAAATTCAAATTCTGATGTTGTTTTGCTTTGGAGTAGCATGACCGTTAGGACAAGTATTGTAAGGAGTAAGGAACTCCGAGCAAAACAATGTCGCCGCTACTTACAACTGTCAAACGCAGTCGAGTTCAAATTTTCCGGCTGTCCCCTGACCAGTATAAATAAACAGGCGCAATCACGAGCGACAGAGTTCACTGAATAGCGTCGAGATATTTTGACGCATAAACTAGCATCGCGGTGATCTACCTAGTTTCTCCAAGTGTTTACCGGGTATTTCTTACGTGACGTAAAATTGTACCAGCGGACTCATAATTCGTCTGTAGTTAATTATTTCATTGAAAATATATTTGACGGATTGCGACTGCAATCATTCGCTTTCGTTATTTCGGACACCAGAAACAGACCTATCCTCCACATTGGTGACCCCGACGTGATCTTGAGATAGCGAAATTAATTTTGCGAGATTGAGAGCGTAAATATGTTGAAGCAAAACGCTACAGTTATGGCCTCGCAACCAACTCACGTGCCTCCGATGAAGCCGCAGAAGATCACATTTTGGTTCTCCTTATTAGAGAGACAGCTCGCGGCAGCGGAAATCGAGGAGATGAAGGTAAATCCACCGTCCTGCTCGGGTGCCTCGAACCGGAGTACTTGGAGTGAATTGAGGAAGTTGCACTGGATCCTTCGGCGGTCGGTATGACCGGTTAAAGGAGAAGCTAATACGGAGCCTGGCCGAATCCGACAGCGAAAGGATAAAGAGGTTGGTAGAAAACGAGGTGATGGGCGACCGGAAGCCGTCCCAATTCTACCATGATCTGAGGAAGCTGGCCAGTCCCTTGGTGTCGGAGCAGTTCATCCTTACTCTATGGAAAAACCGGCTACCCGATCGCATACAGCGAGTTTTGGCGGTGATGGACGACACGAAACCAGAAAGAATAATCCAGGCTGCGGATAGAGTGGAGGAAGCCTGTGCTGGAAGTAATCGGCGCGAGTCAAGCATTTCAGCCGTGAGCAGACGAGAGGTAGAAGACGACGCATCGCCCGGTTTTATCAATGAATTCTGTGAAGACATGAGACTATTGCATTCGAGAATCGATGCGCTGAGTTCGCGTTCTCCCGGGAGACGTCGTCGTCGTTCGAATTCCCGAGACGGCCTATGTTATTACCACGAGCTGTATCGCGAACGTGCGCGAAAATGTAGATCTCCGTGTCGGTGGAAGCAGGGAAAACGGGTCCAGCCGTCCGTAAACGCGGCGAAGGACTGACGGCTTGGGGACCCGCCGCATTTTCATACGGGACCAACGAACTAATGTCGCTTATCTAATAGATACTGGTGCGGACACGTGCGTTTTTCCGCGCAACAAGGTACGAGGACATGCGAGCAAAAGCGATTACGAACTGTTCGCGGCGAATGAAACCCGTATCGCGACATATGGGACTATCACCTTGTCCCTCGATCTGGCCTTGCGTCGAGACTACAAGTGGCGCTTTATAGTAGCCGACGTGAAAACGCCCATCATCAGCGTCGATTTCTTGAGCCACTACGGATTACTCGTCGACCCGCGGAACAAGCGGCTCTGGACAAGACTACGCAGCTGTCCACGATGGGATTCGCAGCTGAGACCGGCGTAGGATCCATAAAGACCATCGACGAGGAATCCCCGTACCATAGATTGTTAGCAGAATTCCCTGCGTTAACTCGACCACCCGTCTTTCGGCGAAGTTCGGTAAAGCATGGAGTGCAGCATCATATCTGCACGACACCTGGACCCCCGTCCACGCTAAACCACGCCGCCTAGCCCCCGATCGACTCAAGCAGGCAAAGGCGGAATTCGAAGTTATGATTGAACAAGACGCGATGCGTCCATCGCGAAGCCCGTAGGCATCACCTTTGCATATTGTACCAAAGAAGGACGGAGGAATACGACCATGCGGCGACTACCGGGCATTGAACGCCCGTACTATTCCGAATAGGTACACGCCGCCGCACATAGAGGACTTCGCACAGAATCTGTACGGTAAGCGCATCTTTTCCAAAGTCGATCTTGTGCGCGCTTACCATCAAATTTCCATCGCGCCGGAGGACGTACCGAAAACTGCGATTACTACTCCTTTCGGTTTTTTTGATGCGACTAGTATGATGTTTGAGCTCCGAAACGCCGCCCAAGCGTGCCAATGATTCGTGGACGAAATCACGAGAGGCCTCGATTTCGTCTACGCGTATATCGATAATTTTTTAATTGCGTCCGATACCGAGGAACAACACCGCGAACACTTGCGGATTTTGTTCAAACGCCTCGATGAATACGGGGTCGTTATAAATCTCGCAAAATGCGAATTCGGCGTGCGCGAAATTCAATTTCTTGGCTATACTGTTACCGCGGATTGGATAAAACCTCTGGCTGAACGCGTTGACGCGATAATCAAAGTACCGCGAGCTGCTACTGTTAAAGAACTGCGAAGATACCTCGGTATGATCAACTTTTATCGACGTTTCATACCGGGGACCGCTCAAATTCTACAACCGCTCAACGACTTATTAAAAGGCACAACGAAGTGCAACGCGACTATTGAGTGGCCGATCAAACCGAAAAGAGCTTCCGCGAGTCGAAGCGCGCCTTAGCTAATGCGACAATGTTAGCGCATCTGATTCCAGGCGCGCCCGTTAGCCTCGTGGTCGATGCTTCCGATTTCGCAATAGGAGCGGTACTCCAACAACGCGTCAATGATACTTGGCAGCCTCTAGGTTTCATGACGAAATCCTTATCCCTCGCGCAACGAAAGTACAGCGCGTACGACCGGGAACTACTCGCGATGTACACGGCGGTAAAACGATTCAGGCACGCTGTCGAAGGGAGAGATTTTGCGATTTACACTGACTATAAACCCCTGGTATATGCCTTTGAGCAAAATCCTGACAAATTCCGTCAGCTCGACTACGTTGGACAATTTACAACCGATATTCGACATATTAAAGAAATAAATAATACCGTAGCCGATACCTTATCACGAATAGAAGCGATCGGGAAATCTGTCGATCATCGAACATTAGCTGCAGCGCAAGCGGATGATGCAGAGCTACGTCAAATCATTAAGTCAGGTTCTAGCGCGCTGAAATTGAAGAAAATACGATTTCCCGATCACGATGTTGAAATTTATTGCGATCTTACAAACGAAACCCCGCGACCGTATGTACCGGAGCCGTTGCGTCGCGCCGTATTTCAGTCGTTGCATGGACTTTCCAATCCCGGAATACATGCTACGCAAAAATTGGTGACAACACGTTTCGTCTGGCCGTCCATCAATAAAGATTATCGAACTTGGACGTGACGGTGTATACTATGTCAACGCTGCAAGGTCACCAGGCACGTATCCTCGCAAGTCGGAACTTTCAAAACGTTAGCTGGCCGGTTCGAACACGTACACATAAATATTATCGCCATGCCATATTCACAAGGGTATCGATATTGTCTAACGTGTATCGATCGTTCCTCGCGTTGGCCCGAAGCTATTCCCATTGTCGATATGGAAGCGACAACCGTTGCTTCGGCCCTCCTTACTACTTGGATAGCACGTTTTGGCATACCCTTAAGAATCGCGACCGACCAAGGGCGCCAATTTGAATCGCGGTTGTTCGAAGAGTTATGCCGGTTACTCGGCGTCAAACATTTACGCTCGTTATTTCGGACACCAGAAACAGTCCTATCCTCCACACATATTTCGTGCTCCTTCAATTGTTCGTTTCCGCAATATAGCGCACCATACACCAATCTTAGTCGTATGCATTGGTATCTCCCAAATTTCTCCAAGATTGTAGTGGTACATGTTCGGCTATTCTACCAGTTGATATATCTGTCTAGATGGAACCATATCTTGTCGCAGAAAAAAATGACATATCTAAAACATGGTCATTTTTTTCTTATAGAAATACTGGGAATCACCGATAACAGCGAATATGTTGTTTTTTAGTTATTTCGCACTGTCGGCGTTTAGTTTCATAACCGATACGTAAGTAATTGCATAATAGTTATAACAGATATGTAAGTAGTCTAAAATATATATTATTATAAATTTTCATATCCGAGAGACTCTTAATGAAAAACAAACGAATATTATATGATAGTTTCAGTGATGAGAGCAGGAAATATGATGGAGGCAATACAGATTCATTTGAAATTACTAGTTGCCCGAAGAATTCATTCCGATTTTCATTTCGATCCTATATACATTTATTGAATTATACAAATGCCATTTTGTTCCACAACCTTTCTTCATCTTTCACGCAACTTAAATATTCCATTCTTCCAAAACTTCTAGGATTTACGGCGAAAAACTTTTCAATATGAAATAAAAAAAGTGATGGTTCTCTTGATGAAGATTGTGATAATTCTCATAATAGATATTTGGAGAGAAGCAAACATTGATCTCTTTTACGTAATTTTACCGGAAAAGAAGGACTGATATAACATAAATAGTATAAGTAATATAAATGTTAAAAGGGAAAAATAAACAATTTTTAACGTCCGATTATTTAATAAGAGGAGTATTCAACGCCCCTTTTCTCTCTGTTTGGCAATTATTTTATTCACTAATTTTTCTAGAGCTTCAAATATGATCTCACTGCGCTCAAGACTGTCAATAGACAACGTGCATAGAAAACGCTGATGCCACATAGTCAAAAAGGCTTTAAGTGAAAACATGCATACATGCCTGTATGAAAACTGCAATTGCTCACGATTATAGTTTCGACTTGGATTTGAGAATCCTATAAGATATCATTTTAAACTATCCTAATATATAGTGCACGCTGTCCCGCGTATCTAACAGATATCTATAAAATGTCGGTCCTACTAAATTAAACTCAGCATTAGTTTATAGTAGTAAATCTAGGTATCAGACATTTGCACCGTATGAAGAAAGTCCATCGAACTCGGTGTATTTATTACCGTTACGAAACATATATACTATAATAGGAACACTCCTAAGATGATAATGCTTGCAGGAAAACACGCCAGAATCGCTGTCTTTCAAACACATTCAATGAGTAAGTGACGAATGAAGATGCGTATTAAAGTTATGTTCAAGTACCCGTAAAGTGGTGCGACGTTCGGGCAAGTTTGTTCGACGAAGATCAGTTACGTACTCTGTTCGCGGGTGACGAAATGAGCGCCTAAGTGGTTGAAAAAGGAAGGGGAAATAAGGAGAATACAAAGAATTGATGAATGTAAGGAAGAGAAGCTAAATCTCAAAATAAGGAACAAGAAAAAACAAGCTACTTACGATGACACCGTTGCTGATCATCTGTTCTCGATGACAATTGTCTCTGCCACCGCCCTTGTTGAATATTTTAGCAGTTCCAGTATGTTTGAGCATATTATATTATATTTCGATGCACACTACCACTTCCACCACTTATTTCTGTGATTATGACTGAAGAACAAACAGAAGATACTTATCGTAAATTAAATTTAAGCAAGAAGACACTTTTTGCGATGTTTACTCCAAATAAGAAAATATGGATATCAGGTTGTCAGTATGATTAGAAATAGGGGCGTGTAACGAATCTTCTTTTGGATTAGACATTGTTGTCATGCAATAGAGAAGATATTTACTAGTACAAATATGATTAATACAGTATTGTACAAGTAACCGTGATAATCAGATACTCGAGATGCTAATGGCAATGATCTTAGGTTCAATAACGAATCCGCGGTCAACGGAATAGCAAATATACTTTCCTCCAAAGTCTACGACTCACTGTTTGTTAAAAACGTGACATATTTACTGATAGTAAAGACGTTGTTTTACTCACTGATACGAGAGTGTGTCTTTCCGTCGCGATGATGCTGTAGAGGAAAACTATGATGGAGTGTGTCTAAGGACACGAGATCATCGGATTCGTGGAGAGATGGCTTCGCTTGGAAAGTGAGGGAAATTGACGTTGCCGTTAATTGGTCCACGTTGGAGGTTAGAGAAGGATGCTAGCCGCCCTTGAGGGAAAGTTGCTAACGGGAAGAGTCGTTCGTGAGAAAAGCAGATTTCCCGTATCATCCCATAGTTGGGACAAAGGCTGTTTGTCCGTTTGAAGGACTTCAGTTAACTAAATCTTAAGATTTATAACGGGTCCTAAGGCTAACTGAACATGTACTGTGGAGATGCGTTGACATCTGGTAATCATCTTACCCGAAGAATAGTGTTTGCGTGTGGCGGGCCACGGGACAGAAACCGTTGGAATGTTTACTGTCGCGTGCCGCTACAACTATTTCTTTTAAGAGGAGCTATAGTATTACTCCATACCTCTGTTAGGTAAAGACGTTCATCCCTTGACCGCACCTACGTTCGGCGACTGGTTATTGCCTCGAGCCCAAGCTCACCATCATAAATCTCGAACAAATACAATCGGATTGAATGGCGACAATCGCTTAATTACGGCTATAGTAGGATCTAGATTAAAGTGTTAAGCGACTTTCCCAAAATTCCAGAGGGAAGGCTCCGGTGTCCCGTCATCGCCGACATACATATTAAATTATATACATATTAAATTATATAAATATTAAATTATTATATTAATTTATATATCGGGGCCTTTCTTTTGGAATTTTGGGGAAGATCCCGAATGATTTAATCTAGACTGTTTATTATAGCTGTATTTAAATGATAAAACTTAGAAGTAGTTGTTATGATTCAATCCGATTACGTTTGCCCGGGATTTGTGACAGTGGGCTTGGGCTCGAGGTTACACAACTGGTCGCTGGACGTAACCACGGTCATGGGGTGGACGTTTTTACCTAACAGAGGGGAAGTGCCAATATTATAGGACACACGTTGTATTAACAATCAAACTCCGGCAGAAACAATGTCTCCGGAACTGCCTAGCAACGACGGTTGGAATTTTCTTGGTATCCCCGACCAATATACAACAAACGTACGCGATCGTATGGAGAGGAAAGTTTTCATCTGTCTTTTATTCTTGCGGTCTCCTTGGAGAATTTCACGTCGTTTTTACGTGCAGTATATACCAAGCGTCCCAGCAAACGTTACTTTGTGCTTCAAAATATATTCTACGTTTAACAAAGAGTTATCCCGTTGACCGTGGATTCGTTATTGAATCTAAGATCATTGTCATTAACATTTCGTCGTCTAAACACCACGGTTATTTGTCAAACTCTGTAAAAATCGCATTTATATCAGTAAATATAATCTCTATTGTACAACAACAATGGCTAGTCCAAATGAGGATTCGTTACACGCCCCTAAATCTAACGATAACTCGATATATAAATATAAGTTGGTAAAAGTTTCATTGATCACAAATTGGAAATAAGAAAGTTCGAGTTTTGTGTTAAAGATCCCAGCTTGTCGTGGCCTTTAATATTTGTCGATCGCTACGATTCTCAGACTCTCCTTCTCTTTCACTCGCATTGTCCTTTTCTATGTTCGACACGTCTGAAATCTCAGTTGCGAGAAACAGAATTGTTTCTACATCTCTGCTTTAACAACTTTTGGGACCCGATTTTTGTGCAGTTAGCAAATGTTTCCTGCATTATCAAAAAACGCAATAATAATTTAGAAAGAATTGTGCCCGGAAACGAAATTTAGCTGTTTTTTTCAATTAAAATATTCTTCTAGTAGAGGTATTTCAGCACTTTGATGATATCTTAGGATTTACAATAAAGCAATTACACAGCTTTTCTTTATTGAACATCTACTACTGACTACAGGGATAGTGGCAAGCAGTGTCACTCTATCCGAAAACGAATATCGACAGGGCAACAATAAAACTTTTATATTATTGACCCATTCTTTAGGAAACTTGCATCAACAGGTCTGTGATATTTTTATGGTTAAAATAACAAGAAACACGATATAATGTGTTAAAATCGGCAAACTACTATAAGTTTCTTTGTAAGTGTCAGACATCAGAAAGGACGATGAGAAAGCGAGCCTCGTAAGTTTTTGTTCGACGATATTATGTCTTTGCGTGCCCCGAGGTTCCGAAGAAAACAAACTAACGCGGTTCTGTTCCCACAATTCTTTGGTTTAATAACTGATAACTTGCATTACGCTTATCTCTTTCTTTGTAGACTATTTACAATCAGTTCTCATTGAGAATTATAAGTAAATTATTTTGGCGTGGTACTGTAACTTGGATTATAAGAATTTTTAGTATGTTTGATTCTAGTTGAATCTAATGCTTCAATCTAAAGGGTATTGTTTCTTTAGTCTGCGGATCTGATCCGTTGTGTCAAGTAACTGGGTAACTAATGGGTTTACGCGTATCTGAAATGTAATTACAATGTAATTTCCTTTTATTTCAAATTGCGTTCAAATGCCACATTTATTGTAAATTGCGATGAAATTGTTGGCATTTTTACAAACATCGCGGTCTACTTCTATTTTGTTTATTTTCTATTTCATTGAGTAATTTTCATTTCTATCGCATTAAACATTTTCTGCTAGTAAAAATAAGGAATAAAGTAAACAGTTAAGATACAACAATACACCTTACAGAATTCATATTTAGACAGACCAGTTTAAAAAGAGGAATTAATTTAAATCTCGTATTGCAGTGCCTGAGTCCGTTTGAACAAGTCGATTAACGACGGATGTCGTTTATGTTACAAAAATAAGAAGCGGAACGTATCTTTAAATGACAAGTTTAACGCCAGTATTAGACAGTTCATAGATGACTCGCAATATTTGATTGCAATAGTAAGTGTACATGTATATTGTTACCATTTTCAATGTTTTCGCGATCGCAGGATCCGAATTAAGTGCATAAATCTGTATGTTACGCTGACTTCTAAATTTTTTCCGAGCTTCGAACCTCGACTGTCGTTCTATCCTTTTCTTTTGTACTCTTGTTATCTTTCTATTTACCTTAATTTCTATTACTATCTATATATACTACTCTTCCACCTTTTTTCAATGTACTGCGCGTGGTTTGGGAGTGCACATTCTTTTTGGTCTTTATCAAAAGTTCCTTAGTTCGGTGGTAATCGCTCCACCATTGGTCGCATGCGGATGGAATCCCGGGAAACATGGGAAAACCCACGTCTCCCCAATTTTTACCTGATGGAACAATTATCATAAGGAACCTCTTGACTCGAAGATGTTTTATGCCACTTAACGGCCTTAACGGTAAATCAAAAAGCCTCGTTCTATGACAGTTTCTTAGGATTTTTTTGACCCGCTTAATTCTACGTACGCAGTTGATGGACGCCTCGGTCGTAAAGAGTCACCGGACGTAACATCCTCTCCCCCATTAAGAGGGTACCGATTAAAATTATATGAAGAGAAATTAATTGGATTTCCCATGCAACTCCTTATCGATTGCGAGTTGGCCGTAGTCCGCTGGGTCGGGTAGGCTCGCTAGTGAAGCTAGTGAGGTTTGAAGCCTCGATTCTGAATGCTCTTTTCCTGGTCTGTTTGTGACCGTCCGGATGATGCAGTTGACGGGGTGAACTTGATGATGCGACCAAAGGTCTGTTGCGTAGAAGGCACGTCGTATACCTTGCAGCGCGGGTAGCCGTCGTCCTTGTCGCTGCGAAGAAATTTTAAGCTGAAGTTCACGACGTAGGAAGTGTTGTGGAACACATAAATTCTGGAAGTGTCGGTGAATACCTCAGTCCAGGAAGTGTCGTTGAACACATCGGCCAAGGAAGTGTCGTTGAACATCTTGTCGATTTCACCAACGCAAATGCGGTCCAAATGTAAATACATCCTGGAGGCGTGAAGGATGTTTACAGCTAATTGAGAAACAGGGCTCCTCCTGCTCACCCATCCGATTCGCGTTTTCTTGGTGATGATCCTTAATGGTTGTAATGGCTTGGCCTGTGGGCTCTTCTTTGCATATTTAGTGCCGAGTTTCTGGGTCCAATTATCCGCGGAAGATGAAATCAGAAGCCTCTTATCTGCCGTTTGGTCGGATGCATTTAGTTCGATTGGATGCCGTAGATCATAAGTTCCAGCCGCTGGCGTTTGTAGCCATCCTGGTTGCCTGTGTCGATAATTATCCGATGCTGGATTATTCCCAAATTGTTTTATTGATATCATCGCCGACTTGTTTGTCCGCTGATTCTGCGTAATCCGGACTGTTTCGCCTAGATTCTGGTATCAGGCGGTAGATGCGCTCTGAGTTGGCCAGCATTAGGCCTTCCTGATTTCCCGGAAGTGTCACCATGCTGGAACTGTGCCATGAATGCGCTGGTTCTTCCTTACTAGCGAGTTCGTCTTTGGGTGGCCAGGTGAAGTGGTTTGACTGGTCGGTAATGTCCCAAATCTCTTCGTATTCCGATAGCTTATCCTCCGAAAGGTTTCGACAGTGTGTTTCCGAAATGTCAGATCCTTGATCGTATTGTGAGTTCGTTTGAGTTTCTCGTTCTCGTCTTTCTTTCGGCTTGTTTGTGCAGAATGTCATAGTTGGTAACTGGACGTTGGGGTCATGGCGTCCGTGAGTGGGACTTAGTTTGGCATTGGAGAATGTCTCGGCATCGTTAGAGCCAAGGATGACTCAAGGGAGAAGGTTGTGTTCTGTGTGGCGCTCTGTGGCCTCAATAGCGAAGTGTTGAGGTCCGATGCGGTGTTCTGTAACTTACCGATTCCATTCGAATGATTCATTACGGTGGCAATAACGTGGAGATTATTCCGATTCGGGTCACTCGCGGCTGTGGTTCCTGTCGGCAGTTGCGAAGGTGACGTCTTCACGTTATGTCCTGGAAAATGATTCTCCGATACGATATTCCTGATCGCAGGTGATACGGGCGGCGTGGTATAGGAACATTGAATGTCGACAAGTTTTGATGGACATTCATTGTGGAATCAGTGCTGATCAAGGAGAAACTGCTCCTGGATAAATCGAACATCGTGGATTTAGAAGCCTCTGCCGTGGGCTTCGACTCGAGAGTGATCTTGTTGTCCTGGACGAGGCTTAACCCTTTACTCTTTGCGTCGTGAACTACAGTCATAGGGAGACGAACAGTCTGGAAACTGCTAGACATGTTGCTGCTGCTTCCACGCTCAATCAGAATAATGTTGCAACTTGTACTGCTGTCGGAGTTTTCCGTTGCCATTACCTTGGAAGCTTCCAGTGGCAAATAATTGTCTTCGATGAGTTCCATTAATCGTGAGTCAACGGCAAGATATGCGTCTAAGATAGCTTCTAGACGCACACGACTCGATTTCGCCAAATGTTATACTCGACGTTCAAATTGTTCAACTGTTTCAGAATTTCCATTTTCTCGGGGCATACGGCTTGGCCTGTCTCGACGTGATATTTTACCAGGGCTAACTGACTGAGATGATTCAAGCAAATTTATGTCATTTTCTGACTCACCATTCTCCGGGGGTTTTCCTACGAAAGCTCGATTGGCTACTTTCATTTCAATTAAAACGGTGTTTAATTAAATTAAAATCTGACATATCTGTTTTCTTCGTGTTCTGTCGCTTTTTCGAACTCCGAACCCACAACATTGCACCATTCGACTTTATAGTTGTTGCCAGTTGCATTTCCATAATCGAGTTTCCATATTTGGATACATTTTGACACTAATGTTGGTTTGTTGAGCGTAAACGATCGACGTTTCAATTATTCAACGAATTTGAAATGTTGAGCTGAGCAATAAGCAGTATCTTTTACTGTTATTAAAAGGCAGTAGTCCAGTGGTGTAAAGTTTGGTGAACGAAGTAGCCACAAGTATAGTGCAAGTTCAAGTCCTCTCCACCGTGATCGGAACATTTCTTCCATAAATTGATAAACCGTTCGATTATGATGATGCGGAATACCGACATGCATGACGAAGATGGAATGACATCTGTGTCGTATGTTCTGGTATAACTTGCTGTAATTCACGTTTAAAAGAATAACGCACAAACTGTAGATACACCGCAATTACTACTCATACCCAAAGGAGGTAAATAAATGGGACTGATAACGTCGTTGCTAATCCTTCGTGCCCCCAGGTTGACAATGAAGTGTCCTTGATAAAATATTTCCATTATTGCATGATTTCTGTAAGACGAACCCTAATAACATATGTTCAAGCGCTTTAATTAAATAACCAGTAATTGGTTTTCTATCATTTATTTCGCTTCCTCACGTAGTTTAAATGTATTTTACTAGTCTATGGTAACTCATTTCCTATATATACGTCGGAGATGAAAGGACATCGAAGCCTCCCCTTTGGAACTTTGGGATAATCCCCTAACACCGTAATCTAGATTCTATCATAGGCGTAATTAAACAATTGTGGTCTTTCGATCCGATTGTATTTGTTTGAGATTTGTGATAATGAGCTTGAGCTCGAGGCGACAGCCAGTCGCCGAACGTAGCCACGGTCACGGGATAAACGCTTTGTCTAACAAAGGTACGGAGTAATTCTATAGCTCTCCTTAGTTGTAGTGGCACGTGACAGTGAACATTCCAACGGTTTCTGTCCCGTGACGCGCCACACGCAGATCCTATCCTTCGGGTATGATGGTTACCAGATGCCGACGCGTCTCCACAGTACGTGGTCCGCTAGCCCCAGGGCCCGTTATAAATCTTAAGGTTTAGTTAACTAAAGTCCTTCAAACAGACAAACAGTCTTTGTCCCAACTACGGGAAGATAGGGGAGACATATTTTTCAAAGAGCGGCGTCTCCCACTAGCAACTTTCCCTCGAGGGCGGCTAGCATCTTTTTCTAACCACCGATATGGAGATTGACCAACTAGCAGCAACGTCAATTTCCCTTACTTCCTAAACGAAGGCTTTCCTCGAAGAATCCGATGATCTCGTGTCCTTAGACACACCCCATTATAGTTTTCCTCTGTGGCATCATCGGGACGGGACGCTCATTCTTTGACGCGCTCCCGTCGACTAAAGAGTAACGTCTTTACGCTCAACAATTATTTTTACGAGTCAGACTTAGATTCAGCGAGAACGCTCATCTGTCATTCCGTTGGCCGCGGATTCGTTATTGAACCGGAGATCACTGTCACTAGTGTCGCGGGCGTCTCACCGCCGTGATAGATTGTCAAACCTGTGTTATTCATACCTGTGTCAATAAATCGTATCTTCGCTACACCGCAACGATGGCTACCTTCAATGAAGACTCCTCAAACACCGACAACCCAATCCCCACTGCCTCTCCGACATATATATATATATATGTCGGAGATGAAAGGAAAGCCGAAGCCTTTCCTTGGAAATCTTGGGAACATCCTCTAGTACCTTAGCCTAGATTTTATTATAGTTGTAATTGCTTAAGATTTGTAATAAGCGAGATTGAGTTCGAGGTGACAATAGGTCGCTGAACGTAGCCACGGTCACGGAATGGATGTTTTATCTAACGGAGGTCTGGAGTGGTTGTATGTGTTTTCCGAGAAATGTGGTTGTGGCGGCATGCGGCCTCGAGAGCGGGCCTAGCCACGTGTGATGTTGCCCCAGAGGTGCCGATGCAATGGGACATACATTGTATTAGTAATCAAAACTCCAGGCAGAAACTGCCTAGCAACGGCGTTTGGAACTTTCTCGATGCTTCCAACGAGTGTGCCTAGCAACGGCGTTTGGAACCTTCTCGATGCTTCCAAACGGGTATAGAAAACAAAATGCAATCGTACAGGGAGAAAAATCTCCACGAGGCTGGCATTCTTGCGATTGCCTTGGAGAGTGATACATCGAGCATTTTCGACGATCGCATTTGCGTCTAAGTTAGTTTCGCTTAGTAAGGAGTTATCCCGGTGACCGTGGATTCGTTTGAACTCAAACATTGCTAATAGTATTATTTAATTTCATTATTCGTAGATCGTATTATTCATTAGGCTTAGTGTTTGTTAGACTTATTATTAGTTGTACTTATTATTTGTTAAGCTTAGTGATAGAACTGTATATACGTGTAAATAAAATCTCGGCTTTGTGAAACGATGGCTAGTCCACATGAAGAGTCGTCGCGCGCCCAAAATTCGAATCGTGATCAGACATATAGATGTATAACTGTTGCGTGGGAAATATAGTCAATAATTTGTATTCCCAAATCCTCGAATTTCCTTAACACTAATACGGCGGAGGCGGTTAAGTATCTTGGTGTCACGATTGATTCGCATAGGAAATTTGACAAACACATTGTCACTGTGTGCAATAAAGCAGACATTAGGATAGGAGCACTCAGAGGAATTCTGCCGAATATCAGTGGTCTGGCGTGGTATGCAGGCTCTATTACAATGTTTGGGTATCCATCGTGACATATGGGCGCCTGTGTGGGCTGATGTAATGAACTATGAGAAGAACAGGAAGATCATAAAAAGAGCCCAACGTACTGCCCTGTGCATTACATCTACAGCCTACCGCACTGTATCTCATGCGGTGCTTTGTGTATTCAGCGGAAACTTACCGATTTACATTAAAGCTAGGATGTTGAAAGAATCATACGAGAGAATGAAGATTTATAAAAGCTTAGCTGTTGAAGGTGAAGTGATCGATAGGTACATCATGTTAAACGAAGAACTGGATGACATACGGAAGAAAGCCCAAATGGAGTGGCAAGCGGAATGGAGCAATTACAACAAGGACAACTTTACTAGGAAGTTGATAGGCAATGCGTCCATATTCGCCAAGAAAAGGAGAGACATCGATCACTTCACGATGCAAATGTTAATGGGGCATGGTATCTTCAACAGCTACAGAAAGAGGATCGGTAAGGAGGTCGATACTAGGTGCTGGGATTGTGGTGACCCGAACGACGACGCAAAACACGTCCTGTTCGTGTGTTCTAAATGGATGAACATAAGGATCGAACTCGAGAATTTCCTGGGTCTCAGGATAAGTGTGGACAACTTGGTGGACACCGTGGTTACCAAGGACGAATACTGGACAAAGCTCAAATCGTTCTGCAAATCGATAATAAATTACAGAAGAGAAATGGAAATGGTTATGGGGTCAGCGAACAGGAGAAGCGGTACCAGCACACAACGTTAAATATTCGGAGACGCGGTTAATGACAACCCTGATGAATGCTGATCGGCTATGCCGGGGTTGTCCGTGTCTATTCAAATAGAGGATCGAGAGGTTTTTAGTGGGTATAGCGATGTCACCTGCCGAGTTCTACGTAACCCAGAGACGCGGATCTCTCTGGGTATGCGTAATAGCATTTTCCCCTCCTCACGGAAAAAACCCGGTTCATCTAACAAATTTTTGTTCATGACGACGGTGTCCTCGACACAAGGACTCATGGTAACTACAACTGCCGCACATTCTCTACTATTCTCCTCAATAGGAACATGAAGAGATCCGTTCCTTTTTTCAACTACGATCGGATTTGCAAAGTCGGGTTGAGACTATTCAATTACTTTGTCTTGCTGCATTTCTATATCTACTTTAAACACCTCCGGGTGTCTATTACAATCTTTTTTCTCTACTTTACGAATAGAAGCATTTCCGTCCTTTATGTTTAATTCGACAGTATTCAGGAAGTATGTGCCAATTATTAACGAGTGTTGCATCAAGGTATCTGAAACTACATGTATCGTTACAATGTACGACTCATCATCTATCAGAATATTCGTCGAAAATTCTTCGAGTGTACAATTTCTTCCGGGTCCAATACCGCGAAATTCAACAATTTTCTGACTTAATCTGGGCGCCCCAATTTTCACATACTGATCCGCTCTCATTAAAGTTAGTTCGCTGCCGGTATCTATTAGCGCGCTCAATTCGAAATTTCCGATCTTAACGTCTTTACCACGCTTTCGTCTCATTCATGATACCATAATAACGTAGAAATTGCACCAATTCTTTTTAACTCATTAGATTACAACCTATTACAAGTTCTACAAAGCTATAGAAACATTAACTTAATAGACTTTTATAGTGGCTTGTAGACTTATATTATAAATAACAATAATGTAAATTATACAAATATTAATTCATAATAACAATAAATTTTTAAATTTTACATACTAAAGAAATTGCTATTTTTTCTAAAAGTTTACTTTTAGGAATATAAGTATAATTAAGAGAAATGTACGCGTTTCTATAAGAAAGTTTCAGTGAAGCTTTTATTCATATATGGAAACATTATTATAATATGATCTACAAAAGCACATGCTTTGATGCGATGACAAATAATAAAATTGACAAAATGATTTAAAAATGGAATTTAGTCAGCTTCGTTAATAATAAATAAAACTTTCTACAAAAAATTCATTAAACATATATTTATACAACTTTATTACCGATTTTAAAACATATTATGTAGTTTCTAGTAATCAAATTGTAAATATAGTAAACAAATAATTGTGTTAAGTTATGGTTATGATCCATAATCTATATAATATGACATATTACGTACATACATACTGTATTTTCGACCAATCGCGGGGAGACGTAATCGCGAGGATAGACGCGTATTATTATTATATTAGTAAAATTTATGATATCGAGTTTTGATAATCACCAATTTCGTTATAGTTAAAATGTTAAGTCTTGACTAAAGTGGTTAAGTTTAATAACACGGAATACCGATTATTATTTTTGTCTTAATATTTAATGTTTAGTCTTTTCGCTGAAAAAGTCAAAGGCTAAAGTTCAGAAATTACTTTACGGTCGGAATAGCACGTGTGCGGTCAATTGAGTTACTAAATCCTCGCCTTTGTATTCTGAATAAAAATAACATGACATAAATCCACATTTTAGTAAATACCATCTTTGGTAAATACACACATTGGCAACCAATGGACAGCATTCCTTTTTAGGCCTAACTCGCAACTCCCAACCCACAGGGGCTTGGGATTGGTTTAGGTTAAGGGTTAGACAAATTGTACTGATTCACCTAATTAGATAAACGCTCACATTCGATTGTCTAGTACAAGGAACGGACATATCCAAACAATCAGGTTTTTGCAAATAGAAGTTTCATAAAGTTTTCTTTCCAATAGAATCACACAGTTTTCATAGTTGCCAAATACGTCTGCATCGCGTATAAATAGCGTTTGCTTAGAATAACGTCGTTTTTGTACCTCGCAACCCTGCTAGGATTACAAGCTGATTTTGCGAGAAATGTTTTTTATAGTTGGTATACCATTGCATAAATTACTCAATCCTTGATCGTTATTTTTACAACCGCGGACGCCACCAGAAAATTATTTTACGTGAAGATACAATTATAGAAATTGATAATTGTTCGACTAATCAAATTACATCGAATGCAATTTAAATTCTAGAGAAAAATGGCGCGCCCGGGAGAATAGATGGCGTTAAATGCAATGATCCAAATTGAACTGAAAAGTCGTTATGTATTTAGAAGACTTGTGTTTTTTTTTATTTAATATTTCACATTCACAATTTGTCCAATTTGAACATTTGGTAGAATTGTTTAGCAGTTTGATTATCATGTGGTGGCTACCCCCAATGTGATACCATCTTCGTGTTTGTTAGGATATATCCTTTGTGAGATCTGCTGGGTGTTTCCTTTCTGGTATTCTTTTTATGGTTGTGTTGATCGTTTCCGCTGCCAGCCGGTTCGGGTGCGTTGCTATTCTTTCTTTGTACCTTCTTGCGAATCTGCTAATCTCTTCCTTGACCGTTGGTATTCCAAGGTCTTTCCGTATGTCCTCGTTTCTAACGTACCATGGGGCGTTTACTATTGTTCTAAGAATTTTAGCTTGGATTGTCTCTATTTTGCTTATATGGCTCATTGCTGCTGTTCCCCAAAGCGGTATTCTTTACGTCCAGATTGGTTTTATGATCTTTTTGTATATTTTTAGTTTGTTTTCTATGCTTAGTTTGGATTTTCAACCTGCTAACCAATACATTTGTCTCCTTGCTATCTGTATTTTGTCTATTATAGATTTACAATGCTGTTTCCATGTGAATCGTGTATCTAAGTGGAGTTCTAGGTATTTGGCTTGCCTTGTTTGTATTATGTGCATGCCGTTCAGTATAATGTTTGGTGGTATCTGTTTTCGCAGTGTGAATGTAATGTCGTTGCATTTATCGGGGCTTGCTTTAATTTGTTTAACTTAAAGCCACTTTTCTATTTTTGTGACATCTTCTTGTAGTAATGTGACTGCTGTTGCAGGGTTAGTGTGCCTGACTATTACAGCTGTGTCATCCGCAAATGTCAGTATTTTGCTATTGGTAGTTGTTGGTATGTTGACCGTGTATAGTGTGTATAGAATTGGTCCTAAGACGCTTCCTTGCGGAACCCCTGCCTTGATGTCTTTAACTTCAGAGTATGTGTCTTTAATTTTTACTACGAAAGTTCTGCTGCTTAAGTAAGATTTAATTAAATGGACTTAATTTAATTAAGTAAGATTTAATTAAGTAAGATTTAATTTAATTCTACTTCGGGAATTGTTTTCTGATTGATTGAAGTAGGCTTTCGTGGTTTATTTTGTCAAATGATTTCTCGATATCCATAAAGAGGGCTGTGCAGTATTGTTTGTTTTCTAATACTAGTATTATTTCATTAGTGAGTCTTTGCATTTGCTCTATCGTGGAGTGTTTGTTTCTGAATTCAAATTGGTGATCTGGTATTAATTTTTCCTTCTCTATTATTGGTTTTAAGCGGGCGTAAATTATTTTTTCTAGTATTTTGGAAAACACGGGAAGTAATGATATTGGTCTGTAAGATGTTGCTTGGTGTGGGTCTTTACCTGGTTTAAGTAACATTATGATCTGTGCTAGTTTCCATAGTTTAGGATAGTATTGGATTCTTAATATTGCATTGTAAATTATTGTGATTAGTCGTATCGCTTTTGGAGGAAGGTTTTTCAGATTTTACCATTGATTAGGTCGATTCCTGGTGCTTTATTGTTTTTTGTTTTCTCGATTATATTTCTAATTTCTTGTGCTGCTGTTTTAGGTATGATGTAGTGTTTGTCAGTTGAGGTACTAGTGGTTAACGCATCCTCGTTGGTATGACAATTGTGGTTGCTATTATTGATGTTATGTGGTGTAAATGTGTTGCTTAGGTGGTTGGAAAATTCTTCAGCTTGTTCTTCGTTGCTTCTTGCACATGAATTATCTGCTTTTCTGATTGTTGGGACTAGTTTTATTGGCTTCTTTATTTTTTTTTTTGTGGCTTTCCATAGGGAGTAGTTGGAGTTCTCGTGCGCAGATAGTGACTCTATGAATTTTGTGAACTCGTTGTTATTGTGTTCTTTTGTTTTGTTTTTTATTTCCTTTGCAAGTTTATTTAGGTGCTTTTTGTTTTCTTTTGATCTATGTTTTTGCCATTTCGCTTTCGCTTTTCTTTTTTCTCTAATTTTTTCGAGGATGTCTGTCGGAATTATTTTTGTTCGTCTATTAGTTGATTTAGGTATGGTGGTTGCCCATGTTGCTTCCTGAATAGTTTCTGTAAGTGTTGTTACTGCTTGTTCGATGTGTTCAGGTGTTTTCAATGCGATGTTACAGTTGATTTTGTTCTCAATTATTTCTTTAAATGTTTGCCATTTGGTGGTTTTATTGCATAGTGTCTCTGAATTGTTATAAAGTATTGGTTTGTTTCTGTATGGAATAATTATGGGTGTATGATCGGAGCTAAGCTCAAGGCTGAGTGCTATATTTAGTTTATTTGCATTTAATCCCTTTGTAACTGCAAAATCAAGTAGGTCAGATATTTTGCTCAGGTCTGTCGGCCAGTATGTCGGTCTTCCTGTGGATAATATATTGAGGTTCTTGTTACTAATGTATTTTTTCAGGGTTCTACCTAGAGATGTAGTAATTCTTGATCCCCATAGTGTGTGCTTTACATTGTAGTCTCCCGCTGCGATATACTTGTCACCTAAGTGCTAAAAGTACTCTTCCCACATTTGTGATGTAATTTTCTGTCGCGGTGGTACATATATTGCTGACAACTGGAAGTGGTTGCTGCTAGTTTGTACTGTAACGGTGGTTGCTTGTATATATTCCTTACAAACTTGGCTGCGTAAATGGTGTTTAATTAATCGTGTCTTATTATTACTGCGGTCCCTCCGTGTACTTTTCCTGAGGGATGCTTCGTACCATATATGGTGTAGTACGGTATTTTTAAATAGTTTTTTTATAGTGAAGTGTGTTTCTGAAACAAGTAGTATATCGATATTATTGTTATACAGGAATGTTTTAGTTTCTAGGGCCCTTTGTTGTAGGCTGTTAGAGTTCCAGACTGCTATTTTAAGCGTGTCCATTTTTATTTTTTGCTTAGCATGTTTGTGAGTAGTTGTAGCATGAGTGTGATTTGTTGCGTTTGCCGCTTAAGAACTGCGTGTTGTTCACTTATCATTTTTGTTAACATTTCCGTGTTTTTAATCGAAAGCTTTATCAGTTCTTTGATTCCTGCAGCGTCGTCGATGTTATTGTTCTGGTTTCGATTATCTAAGGCTGTTGACTGTTCGGCTACTTGCGCGTAGCTTCGACTACCAAAGGTGTTGGTATTATTATGGTTGATGTTCATTACATGCTGTATGTTTGTTGATGTTTCAGTTACTGTGCTATCCTATTGTGTGTGAGGGTTAGTGTATATCCTGTTACGAAGCGGCGGAAAAAGTTTGCCTTGAAGTTGTTTTCTGACTAAACAGCCTTTGTAACTAGCTGGGTGATTTCCACCGCAATTGCCACATTTTACATCATTTATTTTTCCCGTGTGTGGGCAGTTCACTGTTAGGTGCTTTCCTGCGCATTTAACACACGCCGGGTTCCTGTTGCAGTCATTTTTTGTGTGTCCATATTGTTGACACCGCATGCATTGTGGTATGTCCTTTTTGTGTCTGAGTGGTTCGACTATAATTATTGTGTTTAAAAGTTTTTTAATTTCGAAAATTTCCTTGTTGTTATTTTTAGGTTCAAGCTCTATTAAAAATAACGGTAGTGGTTGCTTCGTATCGTACCTTGTCGTATTGTTTATAGTTCTTGTCTGGTGGCCAATTTTTGCTAATTCGTCACTTACTTTTTTATGTTAGTTTTTGGATGCAGTCCCCTTATAACTACTTTGTAGCTCCTTTTCGTTTTGAGCTGGTACGTGTAGTATATAGCATTTTTTCTCTTAATTCCTTTGTCACTCGTCTATAACTTTCAGGGGTGTTTGTTTGTATTTTTACTTGTTCTAGTTTTGTTTTTTTTATTATATAGTTTTCCTTCCCGACTATATCGTTTAGTCGATCTATAAGCGGGTCTATTATCTGGGCCTCGATAAATATTGGTGATGGTTTTGTAGTGTTCGTTGATTTAGTTGCCTTTTTGGTTGCTGGGTCGTCGTCTATTTCTTCCGTAAGTGAACTGAAGGAGTTTCTTCGTGGTAATTCTTGCAGTCATCGCTGCTTTTCCGTATCTAGATTACCTGTTATTTTTCTTTTTTTGTTATAACTGGCTACCTTCCAGCTTTCGTCTTGTTGAGTTGTTTCTTTGTTGGTTTCCATGTCAACTTCAATTGTGGCTGAGCAGTCCTTTCCTTGGTTTGTTTGTTGACTTGTTTTTGATGTGTCTGTTGTTTTGTATATGTAGTATTGATCTTCTTTGTTTATAATTTTTATTGGTGTAATTTTTTTCATGGTAGGTTTGCTAGTCTTCTTAATAGAAGACACGGGTTTCCACCATTTGGCTATGGGCGTAGCCGTTCTTAACTTTCTCTTCCCCACTTGCCGCACTTTTCTGAAGGACTACTTTGCACGTCCAGTTGGCTCGGCTGTTCGGGCAGTACTAGAGGACTTGTGTGTAGAGGATGGTTGATCGTGAGATTTATTAGACGAGATTGCCCGTTGTAGAAACCGTCAAGTATATTTTAAAATGATTAAATAAATAAGAACAGATAATGTTCGCAAAGACGCTCGTACTAACGGATTCGCTAAGACAGTGTATAATCGCTCGCTAATAACTCGTTAATAACTGATCATAGTTAGTAACTATCTCGGTAGATAGTCGGTAGAGTCATAGGACGTGGCGGGTCGAGAGCTACTCATGTTGTTGTTGTGCCTCGCAACACGGACACCACCTTGACGCACGAAACATATCGATAGGTAAACTCTGGACAAAACAAAGTCACCGTTATGGGCAATCGTTGATCTAAGATGAATTCAAATTTTCCGACTCTCCCCTGCCCCAGTATAAATAAACGGACGCGATCGCGAGCGAATTAGTATATACCGAGTATCTACGAATTATCGATTAATATCTACAAGTTATTATTCGAGTCATTATCCGAGTTATAGTTATCGAGTTTTTCGCGAGCGACCATACCCTAGCTTCGCAAATACATTTGTACGAGCGTCTCTCGACGGTATTTATATTTATTCTTATTTATTTTATTTATTCTAAATATATTTGAGGGGTTGCGCCAGCAATTTCTTGTATTCCCTAAGTTATTGATCCTCACACGATCCACTACATGATCGATAACTGATCTCTTTACGATTGCATCCGTTTAAACTGGTATGCTATAAACTGGTCGGAGGAGAATCGGAAAATTCAAATTCGTCTTCGTTCGACAGTTGCACGTAGCGGCGACATTGTTTTGTCCGGAGTTTATTTATTACTACATTATGTATGTCCTAACGATATTGATACTCCGAGGCAAAGAAACAACAACATAATTTGAATTGTCCTCTAGCTCATGTACCGCTACATGTACTTTCAAGGAGCAAAAGTGGCACAGTTCCGCTTGTAACGCGAAACGGAGATTATCGTTTCCCTTCCTTTAACGCATTTTGCCACTGAAACACGCTAATTCCTGTGACTTGTTTTATCTCTGTTATAAAAGTTTATATTCACAACTTTGTAGTTTTTATGCAAACGTATGAGGTAAGTAAATATTAATAAATATTATAATAATATAATATAATACTATATAATAATATTAATAAATGCTTCGCTATTTACTTCTCTTACTTCCATTAAAGTATATTGTATTTTTCATTAGAGCACTTTCACTTTTATTTGGTGTAATAATAAACATATACGTTAATATTCATTGACATTAGTGTAATTGTAAGATTTACTATAATACCTGTTAACAGCAGCGTTCTCTTCGAGTTAACTACCCTTATTATACCACAAGAAATAAGGGATCGAACGATTCGTGGCGTCGATTAGTCAATCGTAACGGGAATTTACGACTCTCGTTGGCGCGCTTCTTCGAGATCGCGTCTCCCCGCGAACGTGCGAAAACACGCGCAGACCCGATAATTGCTTCGTCCACTCTCCAGCGATGTCTCGACTCTATGGAAAAGTGGTTCATAAATGGGGCTTCAAAATTAATGAAAAAAAATCCTCACATGTAACCTTCACGCTTCGAAAAAAAACCTACCGCCAGGTCACCATCAACAATACAACAATTCCGAGCAAGGACATAGTCAGATACCTGGGAATGACCCTGGACAGGAGACTAACCTGGAAAAACCACATCACAGAAAAAACGAAGCAACGAAAGGACAAAATAAAAAAATTCTATTGGCTCACAGGCCAACGCTCCAAACTAAACACACAGCATAAAATTACCCTCTATAAGATCGTAATAAAACCTGTCTGGACCTACGGAATCCAACTATGGGGAACAACAAGTAATTCCAACATTGAAATACTTCAACGCTTCCAATCGAAAACGCTAAGATCCATTATAAATGCACCCTGGTTTGTCACCAACGAACTAATACATCGCGACCTCAAGATACCCACAGTCAAAGAGGAAATAGCAAAATATAGCGACAGATATAACAAAAGACTCAACAAACATCGAAACTCCCTAATTACTAGATTACTTGTTACGTCGGACCAGATCCGCAGGATGAAGAGACACTACCCGTTAGACCTAAACACTAGATTTAATTAGATATTTATATTAAGTAATATTTACTTATTTATAATACTTACTTATAAATTATACTTATCTATTGTAAGTATTAACTTCTTATAAATAATTAGCCATGTCCCTGCGTCACGCCAGAAAAAATTACTGAAAATTCTCAATGCGAGAATTGATTGCGAATTTTAATAAATAAAAAAAAATATTAAATGAACAAAGACGTCGAGAACAAGAAGCTGAAAGACGAAAAGAAAGAGCTCAACGACAAGCTGCAGCTGAAGCAATGAAAAGCATTTGATGCTTACATCACAGGTAACATTACAAACAACATCAAAGTATTCTTCTGTTATAAAAGCACAAACTATTATTCATTCAATATTTTAGACAAAATATGGCTCCAGCATGGTCGAACCATTTACGATTTGGATAGTGAACCTGACGGCGATGAATCACATGATGGATCGAGACCAAAGCATACAATTCCACATTGAGCACAATGTATTGTTTTACTTAATGAGTTAATAAACATTAGAACACATAGAGTACTCGAATTTTTATCAATTTTAGCGCACATACGTGAAAATGAACTCGCAATGCAACGATATATTCCGGAGAAAGCAGTCTATAAATTCTTTGATAGCAGAAAGTGCACACCAGATTTAATTGAAATGTTTCAAAATATAGATAGGAGTGGATTACAACGCACGTCCAGTGCAATATGGAAGACACCACCGCGTTATTCCATGATGGAAAACGAATAAAAGGTATAATTTGTTAAACTGAACGTTGATGATTTCATATTGTGCCTTAGAGCAAGAATACTTGTCATACATTGCATGTAATATGGAAATGATGTTACATTGTAACTATCATTAAAATATGTATGTGTTCTGAATGTATCAATGAACGTCAGACTACACTTTTTATATTTTAGAATGATCATAAGCATATATGTAGTATCGGGGAGAAGGGCCTAGGAAACGTCGAGCTAACTACAGACAATGTCGGGAGAGCCGAGGCGCTGTCGGCTCCATCAATGCATTACCGGGTCCTTCAGGTAAATAGCTTTACCAAAAAGACTTACGTGACCCTGGCTACGAGCGTCTGTAGAACATGTGTGCGGTGGGCCCAGGAAAAGACAATAGAGTGCTAAAACGGGCAGAGAGTCAGTCGAGAAGCAGAGTGCGAGTTGAGCGGACACGGAGTGTGAGTCGGCGTGCGACGATATCGTAGTCTGTCCTTTTGTTATCGAATATCACTCATTAAAATACCTTAAACTTTAAACTCTACCAACAATCACTTGTCCTTACTCTAAGAATCTACCAGTTACTACATATATTATTTTTATTATTGTTGAGATATGTAATATTTTCTGCGCTGAACTAGGTTAAATGCGTAGTAGAGATGCATGTATGTGAGTGTCGGTGTGTGCGCGGCGTCTCGAACACAGATGATTGTAAACTAGTCAGTCGGTTAACAGTCGGATATGGAAGAAAGTGCTGAGACGCGTGCAAGTGTGTATCGATGAATATATAAGGAATCGTCCATGAAATAAATATATTACTATTTTAATATGAATCCTCAATGTAAATTTAGTGTTCCTATAACATTATTTCGGCCTCAAAGATCCACAATTCTCAACAATTATACTAATCAAATATTACCATTTTTTCTTATTTATATGTTTCTTTTTAAGAATTAATAAATAAAGTAATTAATAAATAATTGTTCTGGTGCGACTTTTTAATGAGAAGTAAATTTTATTAGATTTGACTTATTATCACTATTACGTAATAATTCGCGAGATACCAAAGTTTAATGTATCCAGCATTGTGTCCTAAATCTTTTTAAACGGATTTACTCTCCAATCATATTTTCTGGCTTTATCTTTTCTTCCATTTCATATATTTTGTCGCAATGAAATATCACGTTACATACAAAAAGTAATCTTACAATAAATAAGTAATGTTGTAGAAATTAAATGCATTCCTTTTTTACCCGTTACAAGAAAATGAGTTTTAGAATCAGTTGCTAATGCTAATGCACAATCACGTATAGAATGCATAACTGTAAAAGCTTGTAGAAATCCACTAGCAGGGTGATGAGTCCACAATTGTACATATCCTGAATCAAGAGAAACTAACAATGTTCCAACATCAGGCTTAACCGGCCGAACATTTAAAAATAGCATAGCTCGAACAGCAACAATTTATGTGTCGAAGATGAAAGAACACCGGAGACTTTGGAATTTTGGATAATCCCGCAACATTGTAACCTAGAGTCTACTATAGCTGTAATTGAACAATTGTAGTTATTCAATCCGATTGTAATTGTTCGAGAGTTGTGATAATGAGCTTGGGCTCGAGGCGACAGTCAGTCGCCGAACGTAGCCGCGGTGACGGGATGAACGCTTTGTCTAACAAAGGTATGGAGTAATTCTATAGCTTTCCTTAAAAGAAATATTCGTGGCGACACGCGACAGTAAACATTCCAACGGTTTCTGTCCCGTGGCTCGCCACACGCAGACCCTATTCTTCGAGTAAGATGATTGCCAAATGTCGATGCGTCTCCGCAGTACATGTTCGGCTAGCTCGAGGACCGTTATAAACACTAATATCTAGTTATCTAAAATCCTTCAACAGATAAACAGTCTTTGTCCCAGTTACAGGAAGACAGGAGAGACCTATTTTTTCACGAACGACGTCTCCCACTAGCAACTTTCCCTCGAGGGCGGCTAGCATCTTTTTCTAACCACCGATATGGAGATTGACCAATTAGCAGCAACGCCAATTTCCCTTACTTTCTGAACGAAGGCTTTTCTCGACGAATCCGGCGATCTCGTGTCCTTAGACACACCCCAATATAGTTTTCCTCTGTGGCATCATCAGGACGGGAAAGGCATTCTCGCTCGCGATCTCATCAATGAAAGGAGTAACCCTTTACGATCAGTGAATATTACGCATCCGACTTCGATTTTGTGAGTACGTTCATCTATCATCCCGTCGGCCGCGGATTCGTTATTGAACCTAGGATCATTGTCATTAGTTTCTCGAGTACCTAACTACCACGGTTACTTGTCCGGTTCTATAATAATCGTATTTGCACTAGTCAATGTCTTCTCTATTGCATAACGACAACGTGTAATCCAAACGAAGATTCGTTTCGCGCCCCTAACCCTAATTCTAATGTAAACCCGACATATGCAATATTCAATGCGGATTCTTGGTGTTTAGAAGCCGTAGGATATTGACTATAAACATTTATCATTATGATTCAGATCTGTTTTAGAAAAGTACAGTTGCAATACCATGGAATACCTCTGTTTCGAAATGATTTCTTTCGTAACTTGTTCAGATTTTTTTATTTTATACGTTATTTCATCTTTGTGGTATCTTATCCTAAATTTATATAACACTGATTAGTTAACATTATTTATTAGAGCATGTCATTTCGAGAAGTGTAATTTTTTTATTATTTCAACATTTCTCATATTATTCTAGATCTTACCTTGACATTAGTTCGTTAAATTTATATTTTCGATACGGTTGGCCCGTTTCTAATCTCCAAAGTATTACTTCTCCATTAAAAGTTGCCGTAGCGTGTGTATTGTTCCCCTATTCTTTTTATATAGATATGCGCCAGAAGTTGCAAATTCTACGACTTGACGATTCCAACTACTACATAAGATTCGATTTTTCAGCCAAACTAAACTGGTTGTTTCATTCTACATAATCAAACGAATGTATGAGAAATATATTTGCGAATATTATCAACAGAATTTGACAAATATTAAAAATGTTGTTTTTAATCTTGATGTGTAATAGAAGATAACAAAATAGGTAAGTGTGTACCACTGAGTTTCAAGAGGAATGTGAGTGCCTGTTACTAATAATTGTTCAGATTCATCGAAACAAGCAGCAGTAATTTCAATGTCATGAAATTCACCATAGAAGAATCTACTGTGTGCATGCGTTACTAAGAATAAACGATTTCCAAGCCAAATTATCCCAAATTATTATACAAGAATCTTTTTTTTTATATTTACGTGGAGGAAATCCACACGGACGCCACACCGCTTCTTGGGAAAGCGGCGTGGTAGTGCCGGACTCCAACCGATTAAAACCTCCACGATGACCGCCCCGGCTGCGATTGGGAGAGACCCGAGAACCGGTGCGAGCGACACACCGCCCCCTCGTGCTCAATACTACCACTGATGGAGCGGTGTATGACCATGTCACACCGCGCCTCATCCCCAGAGCCGCCGTGCCAGACAGCCCGGTTCCCCTACCGGACTGCTTGGCGGCCCCGAGGCGCTGAGCCGCCAGCGTTCATAAATGTATCTTTTAATGAGATATCTTATTATTAAAACCTGAATACAAAATTGAGTTAATACACTTTGATTATTATATATTTTTAAAAGGTACGATGTACTTACAACATACATATGTAGTATCGTGGACGAAAGGCCTAAGAAATATCGGGCGAACTATGAACAATGTCGCGAGAGCCGAGGCGCCGTCGGGCCCATCAATGTGTCATCGGTCTTTTCAAGTGCATAGTTTCGTGGAAAAGACCTACGTGACCCTGGCCACGAGCGCTTGCAGAACACGTGTGCGGTGGGCCTAGGAAAAAGACAACGGAATGCGGCAACGGCCAGAGCGTTAGTCGAAAAGCAGAGTGCGAGTCGAGCGGAGACAGAGGTTGCGAGTGGCGTTGCCGAGAGAGTGTGGATTGCGCTGTTTTCTGTGCGTTTGGCGTGAATAGTTCAGGTTGAACAACAATCGTCTTTTTCTGTCTGATTAACATCTCTATTGTCCACTCTTTGTAAACACATTATATCACGATATTACACATATACGTCAATAAGGGAGGAAAAGTTTATGCTAAAATATTTTCGCAAAAGGTGAAGCAAGATGTTCCCATGTTAACTTTGAATTTGTATTGAATCCTTGCTCCTATAAGATCACTAAATAATAAAGAACAATTACAATATCTACTGCTGAACATGAAAGCTCTTAAACTTCCATAATAGGCTACTTGTTTCACCCAATCCGTATATACATTCTTAAATTCTACAATTTTCGATCCTTTCAGTTCACCCTATAATGTATGTTACAACGTATTAAGACATGTTTATGTAGGAAGCAGAAGTTTATATAGAATACTGCAGAACCAGTGATACATCTATCTGTCCTAGGATATCTTTTACATGTATATCACGTATGAGAACTTGAAGACGTTTGACCAATAATTTCTTTCGAAAAGCCAAAAATATTTGATGATATCGATTATCGAGTAGACTGTGATTTTTTGTGAGTTTTGGTTCTTGCGCATACTTAACATACGCGATGACACAAGTTTCTGAAGATAAATTATTTACCGTGAGAAGAGATTCATAGCGAATAAATAAAATCACATTGAGGTTCTTGTTTAAATGGTTCTTCCTCTATTGGACTAAAAGACATGACTTTGACAGATCCACTCATGTCTCCAAGTACAATATACGAGTCCTCTTTGATATTATTACTGAAATAATAATCCATATAAATGACAGCTTACTAATTTACATTCTCTCCTACGTCACGTCGTGATCTTTTGATATCTTCAAATAGAATTCGTGTAAAACGCGTAAACATTTCTTGGACATGAAATAATCGATTTTTACTAAATTCGACATCTTCGTTCTTAGGCTGCCTATGAATAGAAAATATATCGCGCGATAATTTAGAAAGTTAAATGGCTGTCTTCACGTGGAGTTATATCAGTATCATTGTTTATATCGCTTAACAATACAAATAATTTGTCGATATCCGGTATTTTGACAAATTCGCCGTATCGTAGATAGCAAAATTTTCAATAAATTTGCTAAAATAAACCTCAACGGAAGTAAGACTAGGAATAAAATTTATTAATTGCATATTTATTGATATTTTCTTTGAAATATGAAGAAGGTATCCGACTTTTCTGCACTGTCTTGTAGAGGACTTGTATTTTCGACCAATCGCGGGGAGACGCAATCGCGAGGAGAGACGTCAACGGGAGTCGTAAATTCCCGTTACGATTATAGTAATCGACACCACGAGTTGATCGATCCCCTGATTTCGGTTAAGATAATAGGGGTAATTCAGTTAGTATAACACTGTGTGTTCACAGTTCACAGAATTATAAGTTATATATTTCCAACACTTAAGTTACACTGTTGAGTAGGTATAAATGTAGATAACAACTTGTCGCACGAAGGTAAGATAGATATGCACACTAGAACAAGGCTCTTATAATTGAATTTAGTATGTTAGTGGACGTAGCACTAGAGGATGCTTAATAGAGGAGGTGAATGTCCGATATTCCCGAGAACCGACTTAGGTAGTTGATGTGAGTTATACTCCTCTAGCGTTGTGCTTAGACTTAGACGTTGGGCGTTAGATTTTTGTACTGACTTGTCGCACTTATGTTAATACGGAAGAAGGTTCGGTGTGGGTGTGCCGTTGTTCACACTTTTCGTTAGGAAAAGCGACGGTAACGATCCGCGATGTCGATTGGTTATGGCCCACGCTGATACTTGAAGGGATGAGTAGGAAGCCTCCTGCCATCGTGGTTCGTGGGTGACCTTGCTCATGGGAAAACCAGCTTGTTTTATTAGATAGCTGTTGAGATATGTATAACTTTCTGTGCTGGACTAGGTTAAACGCGTAGTAGAGATACTTGTATGTGAATATCAGTGTGTGGAAGTATGTGTGTCCGAAGCGTCTCGAAAACAAATGAATGTAAACACTTCAGTCGGTTAAGAGTCGCCGAAGAGTCGGTTAAGAGTCGTCGAAGAGTCGGTTTACAGTCGGGTATAGAAGAAAGTGCTGAGACGCGTACGTGTGCGTATCGTTTTGTTCATGAAATAAATATATCATTGTTTTAATATTAATCCTCAGTATAAATTTAGTGTTCCTATAACATTATTTCGGCCTCAGAGATCCACAATTCTCAACATGGTAGCAAAAATCGTGGTTGCTGAGATTCAATGTTAAGGAACCACGTGTAACCGGGAGTGAATGTACAAAAATGAATTTAGAAAAGATAAAAAATTGGAAATAACTTCTAAGAGATAGAAGGGCTGTTGCCAGAACAAATAAAAGGAATCTGAATAATAAAGAGAATTATTTTTGAAAAAGAAAGAAGAGGGTGAAAATAAAAAAACGAATCAAGATGCCAAGGGACGACGAAGTTAAGGTTCAAATATTCGAATACAAAATGTGGAAGAAGAGAATATTAATGTATTTAAAGTGTAAAAAATGTTATGAACCGGCTACACGAGAGAAAATGGACAAGGAAGAGCAAGATAAGTGGGATGAAAAGAATCAATGGGCGATGAACTACATCTGTAGTAGTATAACTAATGAGCAATTAGAATTTGTTGGTGATCAGGACACTGCTTTAAAAATAATGCAGAAATTTGATGAGATGTATATGAGGAAATCAACAGCATTGCAAATTTGTATAAGAAGCAGACTAGACATGATGAGACTGAATGACTTTGAAGAATCAAATTCATTTTTCACGGAATTTGAAAAACAATAAATGAATTAAAGAGTGCTGGTGCAAACGTAAGTGAACGTGAAAAACTTGACTACATGCAGAAAGCACTACCAGAATCATTGAGCTATATTGGGGACTTAATCGACTCAGTGAAAGAAAGTGATCAAACATGTGAATTCCTAAAAAATAAAATCACAAAGTGGGAAACGCGTAGCAAGAGGGGAAGTGATAGGACAAGATCAAATGCATTCACAGTTGAAAAAAAGGACATAAAGTGCTATGGCTGTGGAAAGTACGGCCACATGGCAAGAAATTGCACAAACACGTGCAGAGGTGGAAACAATGGCGCAAACAACGGAGGAGCGCAACGGCAAGGAGGTGCGTTTCAGCCGCAGCAGAATAGGGGTCGCGGCGGACGAGGTTTCGGCCAAAGCGGACGAGGATTTGGCCAACGAGGATTTGGCCAACGAGGACGGAGCAGAGGCAGGCAACAACGGTACAACGAGGACTACGACGACCAAAAAATTGAATCTTTCCTAACGAGAGTAGAGCGCGAAAATAGTAAGAGTGAAATTATGGTATGTACTAGCGATACGCGAAAAATAGATTGGATATTGGATAGTGGATGTTCAGATCACATTGTAAATGATGACTCTTATTTTGTTGAATACGAAAATTAAAAAAACCCGATAGATGTAAGGATAGGAGACGGTAGAATTCTAAAAGGAACAAAAGTAGGAAAAATTTTAACTTACTTTGAAGTAAACAAAAGGAGGATTCAAATTATAATGTCTAATGTATTTTATGTAAAAGAAATGGATAATAACTTGGTTAGCTATGCGAGAGTAACGAATGAAAATAAGATAGTCTCAGCAGGAAATACTTCAAAGATATATAACAAATACAGAAAGTTGATAGGGATCGCATTCAAAGATCATGGTTTATATAAAATAAGTAGTTACATTAAAAGGCAAAAATCTCACGTTAAAAATGTAGGAAAAATGACAAATAAGAAAAAATTTCACAGGATCTTAGGGCATGTAAACTTTAATTATTTAGATACAATGTGCAAGAAAAAATTAGTTGAGGGAATGCCAGAAAATTTTGAGCAAGTACAATTAAAATGTGGTACATGTATCCAAAATAAAATGCACAATTTATCCTTCCAAAATAACCGTAGTAGAGCATGCGAGATTTTAGAATTAGTACATACCGATTTAAATGGACCTCATAAAAATACCGGGTTTGATGGATCCAAATATTTCTTAACATTTATAGATGACTACTGTAAGTGCGCATTGATTTATACTTCAAAAAAGAATCAGGAAAATTTCAAAACTGTTCGTATATACCTGTCGGAAAACCTGCCAACGTTCACAAATTGCCAAAAGGCAAGGTTTTCGGAATTCACAAAACTACCTATAAACTGTTTCAAAACGATAAATCCTCCGGAAGAAGAAGATGGGTAAGAATAAAGAAAGAATTAGCTCGCGGAAAATCTCGATCGACATGGAGAGTCGATTAGAGTAGCGAAATGCGTGTGGTGCCGTCCGGAACGGCATCGGCTGACTGCCTGACAACGCATACGAAGGATAATGCGGAACAAATGGAGCGATCGAAGTGTTGGCGATACAAGGATTAAACCGTATCATCTCTCGTTGCAAACGCGGAGAAGCTGACGTTGAAGCAGACGTGCAGCACGCTAATAAAGTATTCTGCAACGTATCGAGTAGTACCGTCACTTGAAATGTGCCTAATACGTCGAAGTAGGCGAAACTGAAACATTTCACCGCGAATGGACAGCTAGAAGAATGGATCCGTTAAAAACCGACGTAAATCCTGCGGATTAATGAGTTAAACAGCCGCAGCCCAGGCACTCGTCGATATTTCAAGACGTTTCTAGCCATCGATGATTGATATCCGACGTGCTACGATCGAATTTGTGTCAACGTCGATTTAATTGATTTAGCAAGATACGCTTATCGTGCGGAACAATTCGTCAAGCTTTAAGGAACCGAGTGTTTTGAACTTGGCCGATACACGATAGTCGTTCTTCGTTGGTATGGAAGGTTAGGTCGGGAGAAAGATACTTGGTTATTACGTTCTTCGATTGTTCGTGCTATTGAACTCGAGACAAAGTGTAACGTACAACGACAACGACAACGACAACGACAATGCGTTTAATGCGCTTAGCATTAGCGTTGTACTCGTGGTGCGCCAAGCGACCACGTTTATGGCATCGTTGTGGTCGCGGTCATCTCTGCTGATGCCTACGAAATGTCAGCTTCGTTGCGCAGAGATTGTAAACGCGATTCGGAAAGGTCTGCCCAGCCGACCGGTCGTTCAACGATTACGATATCGTCGAGTAATTTGTCCTTGCTATATATCTGTCGAGTTCTCATTGGGGTTAGGGGCATTTGGGCGTCCATTTGAATTAGATATTGTCGTTATGCACTAGAGGAGATATTTACTAATACAATTATGATTATTACAGAATTTGACAAGTAACCGTGGTAATTAGATATTCGAGATGCTAATGCCGATGACCTTAGGTTTAACAACGAATCCACTGTCAACGGAATAGCAAATGTGCTTTCTTCCAAAGTCCAAGTCGTACTTGATTTACTTGTCCACAGTACAAGTATTACTCAACTAAATCTTTGTTAAAGCATAAAGTATTCACTAATCGTAAAGACGCTGTGTAACTCGCTGATGAGATAGTACGTGAATGTCCTTCCGTCACGATGATGCTGTAGAGGAAAGTTATGATGGGGCTCAGGTACCGGTGTTTACTCTTGTGAACCTTTGAATGAAGGAAATGCAGGTCACCGCTATAAGAAAGATCGGAGGAAACGGACTTGCAGTCGAAACGACGAAGCCGGAAAGCTTAAAAGTATTCACCGAGAACGCGAAGCTGAAGGAGGCAGGCCTAAAGACCAGAACACCGCAGAGGAGGCATACTATTCGACGTCCCAAGGTAAATTTCTGAAAGGGAGATAAAAGCCTGTATCAGAAAACAGAACGAGGACAGACTCAAGGAGTCGGCATAGAACAGCTGGAGAAAGTACTGAAGAGTCTCCGAGGCAAGAAGACCATCATCGACCTAGACTCTAACGCAAAGTCACCATTGTAGAACAGCAGGAGTATAAACGACAGAGGAGAAGCCCTAGAGGCCGTCATAGCACAATACGGCCTCCAGGTCCTTAACCAACCAGGGCAGGCCTATACATTTGAGACAACTCGAGGGCGGTCAAATATAGATATAACCCTAGTGAGTCCAAACGCCACACCGCTCGTGCGAAAATGAAGAGTTCACGAGCACGGAACCTCCAGCGATCACAAAGTCCTGGAGACGCGCCTGGTTTTCGGAAAAAAGAAGCACCTAACCGCAGCTTCAGGATAAACGCTATAACACACGAAAAGCCGACTGGGAGGTATTCCAAAGAGTCGTCACAGAGGAGATAGGGACGCTCCGAGGGGTCAACCTCCAGCAAGCTGAGGACGTAGAACGAATGGCCGAACGAATGCAGGCAGTCCTCATAAGAGCCTGCGACGCGGCCATTCATAAGAAGAAATGGCATTATAGGTCGGTACCATGGTGGACAACCGAGCTCACACGAGCGAAGAGAAACACCTACCGAACAAGAAGAAGGAATCAGGGGGCTAAGGATCCCGCAACGAGGGAAGAGGAGAAGCTGCGGTATAGGGAAATCAGAAGAGACTACACGAAGATGATTACGAGAGCCAAGGTCCAGAGCTGGCAGGAGTTCGTAACAAAAGAGGGCAACAAAGAACCCTGGGGAATTGCATACAGAACGGTCACGGGTAAACTCAGGAGAGAAGAAGCAGTATCGACCCAGAGGGTGCCACAAGGAGATACCTCCAACTGGCGAACGACCGCAGCGGCGATGCTGTCCGCCCTCTTATCCGAAGACCAAGAAGAAACGGACACGCCAGAGCAGACAGGGATTAGGAGGAGCATGACAAGCCCTCCAAGCGACGGAGACGCCCCAGAGTTCCAGCCTGAAGAACTCAGCGGCGCTGTGAAACGACTGAAGGAGGGCAAATGTCCTGGCCCCGACTTGATCGAAGCGGAGACAATACAACGTGCCTGGGGGAGGGGGGATCCACCAAGAACTCCTTAGGCTCATGAATGGCTGCCTCATGTGGGGGGTCTTCCCAAGAAGATGGAAAGTGGAGAACGTCATCACCATCCCGAAAGGACCAGATCGGGACAGAAGTAGTCCGAAGTCCTACAGACCGATCTGCCTACTACCTATGGTAGGCAAATTGCTGGAAAGGCTGATGGCTATAAGGATGGCGACCGTTTTTCACACGCACGAGATGTCCTCGGACCGTCAATACGGCTTTCGCCCCGGAAGATCGACGGCGGACGCCATTATCAAATTCCGCGAAAAAGTCGAGCAAATGAGCGACAAGAAATATGTCCTCGCTATAGCACTCGACATATTAGGAGCCTTCGACAACGCCTGGTGGCCAAACGTAATGCACGAATTGAGGAAAAGAGGCTGCCCCAACAACCTGTATCGGCTAACGAGGAACTACTTCTCGGATAGAATCGTGCCAGTCACCGG
Organism: Bombus vosnesenskii; assembly: GCF_011952255.1. Lineage (NCBI taxonomy): Eukaryota > Metazoa > Arthropoda > Insecta > Hymenoptera > Apidae > Bombus > Bombus vosnesenskii. The sequence goes on along the minus strand of NW_022883359.1, from coordinate 17,970 downwards.
GAAAAACGAAGTAGTCAGCAAGCCCGTCACGAAAGGATGCCCGCAGGGATCGGTACTGGGTCGAAGTTTCTGGAACCTTATATTCGATGACCTGCTGGTCGAACTAACGACAAGTGCGATAGAATGCGAACCTATCGCGTACGCGGATGACATAGTGATCCTAGTCGCTGGAAACGCAAGGATTGAACTACAGAAGAAAGGACAAGATGTAGTTATACGCGTTTCCACGTGGTGCACCAGGAAGAAACTATCATTATCGGCGGAAAAGACGGAAATGCTGCTAGTGAAGGGCAAATTGGACGCGGAGGGACCACCGATCATCAAGATCAACAATAAAAGTATCAGAATTGGACAAGTGATCAAGTACTTGGGAGTGCACCTTGAAAGAGGCCTGAGAATCAATCGGCATGTGCACGAAACAACACAAAAGTGCCACAGACTATTCAATAGCCTCGCAAGAGTGGCCAGGACGAAATGGGGACTCGGACACGCAGCCATGAGTATGCTGTACAAAGGGCTGTTCGAACCGATAACTACTTACGCCGCAGCCGGCTGGAGCGACCTGTTGAATGGGAAAACGAAAAACATGCTGACAAGATCACAGTGAATGGCACTCCTCCAATTGACGAAGGCCTACAGGACAACGTCAACAAAGGCACTACAAGTCATCGCAGGTGTAATACCCACCGACCTGCTAATTGAGATCAGGACGAGAGCCCACAAGAAGAAAAGAGGACTGGACGAAGCAACCAAACAGAGAGCCATCGTCAGGGAAGCTACTGAAAAATGGCAAGAACGATGGCAGACCACACCGAAGGGCAGAACAACGTTCGAGTACTTCGACAGAGTCAAGAGAGGTTTGAGAACCGCTGGGTAAGACCAGATCATTACATGACACAGTTCATCAGTGGTCACGGGAACTTCAATAGCAAACTCAGGACATTCCGTCTAAGCGAGGTAGACACGTGCGACTGCGGAGAGATAGAAACCCCTCATCACATCTTAGAGGATTGTCCAATCTTCAACGAAGATAGGCAGAGACTGCGGAACGCAATACAAGAACTAGACTTGCACTGGCCGGAGGAAAAGTGGGAAGGGAAACGATCCGTTTCGCGTCACAAGCGGAACTGTGCCAGTTTTGCTCTTTGAAAATACATGTAGCGGCATATGAGCTAGAGGACCATTCAAATCATGTTGTTGTTTTCTTGCCTCGGAGTATCAATATCGTTAGGACATACATAATGTAATAGTAAATAAACTCCGGGCAAAACAATGTCACCGCTACGTGCAACTGTCGAACGAAGACGAATTTGAATTTTCCGATTCTCCTCCGACCAGTTTATAGAATACCAGTTTAAACGGATGCAACCGTAAAGAGTTCAGATATCGATCATGTAGTGGATCCTGTGAGGATCAGTAACTTAGAGAATGCGAGAAATTGCTGCTGCAACCCCTCAAATATATTTAGAATAAATAAAAATAAATAAGAATAAATATAAATACCGTCGAGAGACGCTCATACAAATGTATTTGCGAAGCTAGGGTATAGTCGCTCGCGAAAAACTCGATAACTATAACTCGGATAATGACTGGGATAATAACTCGTAGATACTCGGTATATACTAATTCGCTCGCGATCGCGTCCGTTTATTTATACTGGGGCAGGGGGAGGGGGGGGGAGTCGGAAAATTTGAATTCATCTTAGATCAACGATTGCCCATAACGGTGACATTGTTTTGTCCGGAGTTTATCTAGCGATATGTTTCGTGCGTCAAGGCGGTGTCCGTGTTGCGAGGCACAACAATAACATGAGACGCTCTCGATCCGCCGCGTCCTATGACTCATGTGCCGCTACATCACCCCCCTATCGATGATAACGTTATTATTAGGTCGTATTCGTAAAAAAAATTATTTACACTATTCTCGCAAGTTGTCACAATTTTAAAAGTTGAATATATACAATATATTCTGTGTCCGACAACTTACGGTTCTTCCCAGAAACCTTCTTTTTTTTTTTTGCGCGAGAAGGGGAAAATGCCATTACGCATACCCGGTGACCCGTGTCGCCAGGTTATATAGGACTCGGCAGATGACGTCGCCATACCCACTAAAAAATCCTACAATCATTCTACATTACTTCGGGTTGGCCTCTACGCACACGTACACATCTCCATCAGTAATCATCCTACATTCGCTATCTTCTCCTCCTACTTTCCCTTCTTCATAGAGCCCCTACCTCTCTCTCCTTATGTAGCCGGTTTGTCATAACCTTTGTACACAGGTTGCAAAATTTCAGCCATAGCCACTCTTCGGCGGCCATCTTCTCCACGATCCAGTTATCTATCCTGCATTCTTCTCCTATTTCGGCCTCCAACTCCATGCGCTCCTCTGTCAATCTGTGTGCGCTATAATCCTCCTATCGGCCAGGTAATCCCTGATCAGCTCCTGAAGTCATACCGGCAATCGCCTCCTTCGCGCTTCCTCCAGGATACTCTCCAGCCTCAAGGTGTTGAACGCGTTCTTTACATCGAGGGCCACCAGAACGCATACCAGGCCCTTTCTTTTACAGTTCTCTGCAACCGCGATCGTCCTATTCAGGGCTTCGAGGGTCCCCCTCCTCCTCCTGAAGCCAAACTGGTCCTTGTGGAAGGAATTTCGCCCGATGCTCCTCTCGATGAGTATCTTCAGCATGTGCTCCCAGACCTTGCTCAACGCCGGCAGTATACTGATTGGCCTCTAAGCCGATGACAGTGTCGGGGTTAGGTTGGGGTTAGGTTGGGGTTAGGTTGTCAGCGCCCACTAGCCGCGGTGGAAACGCTGACTTCCCACCGGCCACATGGGTTAAGCAACGGTCGCCGCGGCACGGACAAGGATGGGTGAAAGTTTGGCGGGCGCTGATGAAGAGGAAGGAGGCCCACCAGAGCCATTTTTCTGGGATTCTCCAAGGAGTACGAGGCAGGCAGAAGCCCCGGGGCACTGGTCCACCCTAGGGAAAACCGGTGGCGCCATCCCACCACCGCAGGAGTACATGGAAACCAGGAGGAGGCGTCAGGGGACGGGGTCCCCCAGAAGGACGCACCAGGAGCGAGGCGCTAGGGGGTGTGGTCCCCCCTGGCGGTCCAAGAAGAGCAGGATGCCTCCCTTCGATGAGAAGGAGAGATAGACGCCCGGGGGTGACCGGTAGTAATTCGGAAGAGATCCCGGGTGCATCTCGACTCAGGCGTCAGGCAGGCCACCGTGGAGTTTTAGTCGGTAAGAGTCCGACACTACCCGACTAGCGGGTGTCCATGAGGATTTCTCCACGATAAAAAAAAAAAAAAGGTTGGGGTTAGGTTGGGGTTAGGTTAGGTTGGGGTTAGGTTGGGGTTAGGTTGGGGTTAGGTTGGGGTTAGGTTGGGGTTAGGTTAGGTTGGGGTTAGGTTGGGGTTAGGTTGGGGTTAGGTTGTCAGCGCCCGCTAGCCGCGGTGGAAACGCTGACTTCCCACCGGCCACATGGGTTAAGCAACGGTCGCCGCGGCACGGACAAGGATGGGTGAACGTTTGGCGGGCGCTGATGAAGAGGAAGGAGGCCCACCAGAGCCATTTTTCTGGGATTCTCCAAGGAGTACGAGGCAGGCAGAAGCCCCGGGGCACTGGTCCACCCTGGGGAAAACCGGTGGCGCCATCCCACCACCGCAGGAGTACATGGAAACCAGGAGGAGGCGTCAGGGGACGGGGTCCCCCAGAAGGACGCACCAGGAGCGAGGCGCTAGGGGGTGTGGTCCCCCCTGGCGGTCCAAGAAGAGCAGGATGCCTCCCTTCGATGAGAAGGAGAGATAGACGCCCGGGGGTGACCGGTAGTAATTCGGAAGAGATCCCGGGTGCATCTCGACTCAGGCGTCAGGCAGGCCACCGTCGAGTTTTAGTCGGTAAGAGTCCGACACTACCCGATTAGCGGGTGTCCATGAGGATTTCTCCACGATAAAAAAAAAAAGGTTGGGGTTAGGTTGGGGTTAGGTTGGGGTTAGGTTAGGTTGGGGTTAGGTTGGGGTTAGGTTGGGGTTAGGTTAGGTTGGGGTTGGGAGCACGAGGCGGGCATGGGTTCCCGGGGCATAGGACCATGCCCTGGGAAACCCCGATGGATCTGATGTTCTCTTACAGTCGGGTGGCGGCCGATCGGTGCCCTCGGCACCCGTCGGTTCGCCGATCCGGTGCGGAGAACTTCGGAGAAGTTGGTGGGCCCATGCCTGTCAAGACCACTCACCTCACCTTCTCGCGGGGCTCCCTGACGCCCTGCACCGGCTTCGACCGGGGCAGGGCGCGAAAGAGTGAGTGGCACCAGGACGGAGACTTCGACGACGACCTCGGCGAAACAAACGAAATATGAATATGGAGAACTTAAAGGACAAAGTTTACGGTGCAGGGGAGGGATACCCCAGTACCGGCGCAGTCGCGGGTAGTGAAGTGGGCCCCGCTGCGTCGATATCTCGCGACCACGGCCGTTCGAGGGTGGACCGCCAGGCCCCCGGACGCGTTTCCACGACTGGCGATGGAACAACAGGAGAGAGGAGGAGGATAACGACGGGAGGACATCCAGAGGACGACAAGACGGAGACCGCGGTGGAGCCTCCGAGGAAGGCGACGAGACGTTCGCTGAGAACCGCGAACGGGTCCGAGTACGTTTTTCTCGCGCCGGCCACGATGGACGACGGTACGTCACCGGTGGCGGGGGGATCGAGGGGGCGGGCGAGGTCCGACGACGAGGAGTCGGTCGCCTCGGTCGCCTCGCGTTCGTCGCTGCCTTCGACGGCGTCCAGGGGTAAGAGGAAAAGAACAACAGCCTCAACGACACCGGAGGTGTCCGAAGAATTGGAGCTGCAGATGAGGACGAGCTCTCCGGCGGAAATCAGCGCGGGCATGACGATGCACGTGTCTGAAATAATGTACGTCGCGACGACCTCGTCGAACCTGAAGGGGACTTACATCAGATCCCTCAAGAACGCGGCGAGCTATATCACCGCCGCCTGGAACAAGGAATCCGCGAGGAGGGAGAGGCCAGCGCGTGGCACCGACGACGTGGACGCGAGGCTGTCCGTGCTGGAGGGGGAGAACGCAGCCCTCCGCCAGGAATTGAGGAGACTGGCCGCTCGCATCAACGAGTGCCCGCGATGCTCCGACGCGGCTTCCGAGTACGCCCGCCCCCCGTGGGAAGGCGGAAACGACGGGACGCGTCTGGACGCCCTGGAAAGAGCGGTCCGAGAACTGGGACCCTCCATCCTCAGGACCATCGAAGAACGATTCGGGGACGCACGACGGCAACGCACCCCCGAAGCACGACCCAGCGGGGACCGCCCCGTCGACCCTCCCGCCGCCCGACCGACGCCGCCCCGAAGGGAACGGGAGGACGGCGGATGGGAGCTGGTGGAGACGAAAAAGGAAAGGAGGAGAAACAGGAAGAAGGCGAGCGGGGCGAAGGCAGCCGCCGCCGGAGCAGAAGAGGCGAGGAAAGGACAGATCGCGCCACCACCGACGCGGGTACGGCAGCAACCCCTGCCCGGCAGGACGACGGGAGCACCGAAGGCGAGCGCCCCCGCGACGCAGAGAGGACCACCGCGGACACCCAAGGTGGTCACGCCCCCTCGCGCACCGCGAACATCCGCGGTGACCCTGACGTTGAACGAGGGGGCGAGGATGTCGTACGCCGACGTCCTGGAAGCGGCGAGAACGAGGATCCCGCTATCGGAGCTCGGCACGGAGCGCCTCGAGATGAAGAAGGCGATGACGGGCGCCATTATAATACAAGTCCCCGGAGACAAGGACAGGGGAAAGGCGACGCTACTGGCGACGCGGCTGGCCGAGACGCTGGACCCGACGGCGGTGAGAATCGCCACACCGACCAGGATGGCGGAGCTACGCGTGACCGGGATAGACATCTCGGTCAAGAAGGAGGAGCTGCGAAGAGCACTGGCCTCGGCGGCGGGATGCGGCAGCGCGGAGGTGCAGGTGGGAGAGATCGGCGCCACCAGAGGCGGCCTCGGATCGGCATGGGTCAGGTGTCCGGCGGCAGGAGCCCGCAAGCTGGCCCAGGCGGAGAAGATAGCCCTGGGCTGGTCAACGGCGAGGATAAGGGCCATGCCGAAGCGGCCGTTGCAGTGTTTCAGGTGCCTGGAACTGGGGCACGTGCGCGCCACTTGCGTATCCGGAGAAGACCGAGGGCACCTGTGCTACAGGTGCGGCGGGAGCGGACACCGCGCCAGAGAGTGTCCCGCCTCCGCTCCCAAGTGTCCGCTGTGCGAGTCGCTCGGGGCGCCCGCGAATCACAGGATGGGTGGAGAGGCCTGCAACCCGCCGAAGGTCAAGAGGAGGAGACCGATCCGCCAACCGGCAGCGGCAGCAGCAGCAGCAGCAGCCGCCGCGGTAGGGACACCGGGAAGCGCCGCCGCACCACCACCAGCAGCAGCGGCGGATGGCCGGGAGGAGGCCATGGAGGTGACGGCATAGTTCGAGCGCCTGCTGCAATGCAATCTCGGTAGGTCGAGAAGAGCGCAAGATCTGCTCGTCCAGACCATCCGGGAGAACGAGGTGGCCCTAGCGGCGGTGGCGGAACCGCATCGTATACCCGACTCGCCCAACTGGGTCGGGGACCTGGACGGATCCGCGGGGATAACGTGGACGTCGGCGTCGTGCGTCCCGCTGGACCGTGGCAGCGGCTTCGTCGCGGTCGAGTGGCTAGGAGCGGCGGTGGTGGCGGTGTACGTCTCTCCGAACGTCGACCTGGACGCGTACGGGGAGTTTCTGGACCGAGTCGGCGAGTGCATCCGAGGATGCCACCCCCGCCAGGTGCTCGTCATGGGGGACTTCAACGCCCACTCGACGCAGTGGGGAAACCCCAGGACCAACTCCCGAGGAAGGATGCTCACCGACTGGGCAGCGGGTCTGGGGCTCCTGCTGGCGAACAGGGGCTCGGCGAGCACCTGCGTGGCGTGGAGAGGATCCTCGGTGGTGGACATCACGTGGGCTACCCCGGAGCTGCTCAGGCGAATCCGCGACTGGAGAGTGGCCGAGGGGGTGGAAACGCTGTCCGACCACCTCTACATTCTGATGGAGGTGACCCCGGGGACCGAGGAGGACGACGCCGGGAGGAGACGACGACGACCGGGAGAGAACCGTCGCCGCCCGCCGCCGCCGCGATGGCGCCTGAAGGAGATGGACAAGGAGATGCTGCGGGCGGCCACGATCGTGTCCGCCTGGAGCTGGGACGCCCGACGGACGGCCGAGCAGGGAGGCATCGACGAGGAGGCGGAGGAGCTCCGAAGATACATGACCGCGGCGTGCGACGCCTCGATGCCGCGCTCCGTCCCGGGGGGTGGACGAGACCGGGGAACGTACTGGTGGACCCCGGAGATCGCCGAGATGCGAGAGGATTGCGTTCGGGCCCGCAGAAGATTCCTAAGGGCCCGCCGTCGCAGACTGACGCGCGACGAGGAGGAGATCTCCCGCCGCTACGAGGAGTACAGAGAGGCGAGACGGACTCTTCAGCGGGAGATCAAGGCCGCGAAATCTCGGTGCTGGACGGAGCTGATCGAGGAGGTCGAATCCGACCCGTGGGGACGGCCGTACAAAGTAGTCACCAAGAAGCTACGACCTTCGGCGCCCCCGCTGACCTCGGACATGGACCCGACGCTGTTGGACAACGTCATCGGGACGCTGTTCCCGCCGGAGGACGCGAACGCGAGCCAACCGGCGCCATCCTCCCCCTCCGTCGACGACGACCGCGACGAGGAGGCGGCGACGACGACCGCGACGGGATGGAGCGAGGAGCTGCGAGTCAGCGACGAGGAACTCTTCGAAGCGGCCAGGAGGACGGCGTCCCGCGACGTGGCGCCAGGCCCCGACGGAATACCGGGCCGAGCGTGGGCGGAGTCGATCGTCACCATGGCTCCCCGCCTGCGACACCTGTTCGACAGATGCCTGGAGGAGGGCGCCTACCCCCGGACATGGCGGACGGCCAGGCTGGTGCTGCTACGGAAGGAGGGCCGCCCGCCGGACTCGCCGTCCGCGTACAGGCCGATATGCCTGCTGGACGAGGTGGGCAAGATGCTGGAGAGGATCATCGCCGCCCGGCTGGAGGCACACATGACCGAGAGGACGCCCGGATGGCACGACAGCCAGTACGGATTCCGCCGCGGCCGCTCGACCGTGGACGCGGTGAAGAGGCTGAGGACCATGGCCGAGGACAAGGTCTCCCGAGAAGGGGTGGCGGTGGCGGTGTCGCTCGACGTCACCAACGCCTTCAACTCCATCCCCTGGGGCAGGATCGTGGAAGCCCTGCGCCGCTTCGAGGTCCCGGCGTACCTGGTGGGGATCGTTCGAGCGTACCTCGCCGACAGGTACATCGTCTACGCCGGCAGGGACGGGGAAGAAAGAAGACGGATCGAGCGCGGCGTTCCGCAGGGGTCGGTGCTGGGACCGTTGCTCTGGATCACGGCCTACGACTCGGTCCTCCGATGTCCGATGCCCCCGGGAGCGGGAACGGTGTGCTACGCCGACGACACCCTGGTCCTGGCCGGGGGACGATGGTGGCAGGACGCGGCGAACCGCACGGAGGACGCCGTGGCGTGCGCGATGGGCGCCATTCGGAGGCTCGGCCTGACGGTGTCGCCGGCCAAGTCCGAGGCGCTGTGGTTCTTCGACCAGCGACGAAGAGGAAACCCTCCCGCAGGGCTGACGGTGAACATCGGCGGAGAAGAGGTCCCGGTGAGACGACAGATGAGGTACCTGGGTCTCACGATCGACAGCGGATGGACCTTCGGACCGCATTTCGAGCAACTGGTCCCGAAGGCGACGGCCGCGGCCAACGCCCTGTGCGGCCTCCTACCGAACATCGGCGGAGCGGGATCGAGAGTCCGCCGACTCTACGAGGGAGCGGTTCGGTCCCGAGTTCTCTACGGGGCACCCGTCTGGGCCAGAAGCCTGGCGACCAGCCGCCGCAGCCTGACCTTGCTGCGGAGGCTGCAGAGGACGACCGCTATCCGCATAGCGAGAGGCTACAGGACGACATCGTACGCGTCGGCGACCGTGCTGGCGGCGTCCCCGCCGTTCGAGCTGCAAGCCCTGGCGCTCGAACGCGTATACGAACACCGGAGGAATTCGACGCCGTCGACCGCCTCGAACATCCGGGAGGAGGCGAGGAAGGAGACTTGGGAACGATGGCGCTCGCAGCTGATCCAGGAGGACGCCGTGCGGCCGCACCGGGCCGTTCGCGCCGTGCTTCCCAACTGGGAGACGTGGAGGGATCGAGGCGGAGCACCGCTGACCTTCAGGATGACGCAGCTGCTCACCGGCCACGGAGTATTCGGCGAGTACCTGCTAAGGATTCGGCGAGAGACGACGTCCGTCTGTCACCACTGCGAGGAAGAGGAGGACACGGCGCAGCACACGCTGGAGTTCTGCCCGGCGTGGGCGGAACCACGACGCGTCCTGCGGCTCGAAATCGGCGAGAGCTTAGCCCCCGAAGCGGTCGTCGCGGCCATGCTCAGAGGGCGCCAGGAGTACTCCGCTGTCCGCACCTACTGCGAGCAGGTCATGCTGGCGAAGGAGCGGGCGGAAAGAACCAGGGAACGAGATCGCGACCCGTCCAGGACGTCGCAACGCCCTAGGAATACAACGCGCCACAGGGGCGCGACGCCGCCACCGGCGCCGCCGCGACCGCCGTAGGAGCGCGTGGAAACCAGGAAGAGGCGTCAGGGGGACGGGGTCCCCAGGATGACGCGGTAGGAGCGAGGAGCTAGGGGGCGTGGGCCCCCCCTAGCGGTCCAAGAAGATCAAGGACGCCTCCCTTCGACGAAAGGAGAGATAGACGCCCGGGGGTAACCGGTAGTAATTCGGAAGAGATCCCGGGTGCATCTCGACTCAGGCGTCAGGCAGGCCACCGTGGAGTTTTAGTCGGTAAGAGTCCGACACTACCCGACTAGCGGGTGTCCATGAGGATTTCTCCACGATAAAAAAAAAAAAAAAAAGGTTGGGGTTAGGTTGGGGTTAGGTTGGGGTTAGGTTGGGGTTAGGTTAGGTTGGGGTTAGGTTGGGGTTAGGTTAGGTTGGGGTTAGGTTGGGGTTAGGTTGGGGTTAGGTTGGGGAGCACGAGGCGGACATGGGTTCCCGGGGCATAGGACCATGCCCTGGGAAACCCCGATGGATCTGATGTTCTCTTACAGTCGGGTGGCGGCCGATCGGTGCCCTCGGCACCCGTCGGTTCGCCGATCCGGTGCGGAGAACTTCGGAGAAGTTGGTGGGCCCATGCCTGTCAAGACCACTCACCTCACCTTCTCGCGGGGCTCCCTGACGCCCTGCACCGGCTTCGACCGGGGCAGGGCGCGAAAGAGTGAGTGGCACCAGGACGGAGACTTCGACGACGACCTCGGCGAAACAAACGAAATATGAATATGGAGAACTTAAAGGACAAAGTTTACGGTGCAGGGGAGGGATACCCCAGTACCGGCGCAGTCGCGGGTAGTGAAGTGGGCCCCGCTGCGTCGATATCTCGCGACCACGGCCGTTCGAGGGTGGACCGCCAGGCCCCCGGACGCGTTTCCACGACTGGCGATGGAACAACAGGAGAGAGGAGGAGGATAACGACGGGAGGACATCCAGAGGACGACAAGACGGAGACCGCGGTGGAGCCTCCGAGGAAGGCGACGAGACGTTCGCTGAGAACCGCGAACGGGTCCGAGTACGTTTTTCTCGCGCCGGCCACGATGGACGACGGTACGTCACCGGTGGCGGGGGGATCGAGGGGGCGGGCGAGGTCCGACGACGAGGAGTCGGTCGCCTCGGTCGCCTCGCGTTCGTCGCTGCCTTCGACGGCGTCCAGGGGTAAGAGGAAAAGAACAACAGCCTCAACGACACCGGAGGTGTCCGAAGAATTGGAGCTGCAGATGAGGACGAGCTCTCCGGCGGAAATCAGCGCGGGCATGACGATGCACGTGTCTGAAATAATGTACGTCGCGACGACCTCGTCGAACCTGAAGGGGACTTACATCAGATCCCTCAAGAACGCGGCGAGCTATATCACCGCCGCCTGGAACAAGGAATCCGCGAGGAGGGAGAGGCCAGCGCGTGGCACCGACGACGTGGACGCGAGGCTGTCCGTGCTGGAGGGGGAGAACGCAGCCCTCCGCCAGGAATTGAGGAGACTGGCCGCTCGCATCAACGAGTGCCCGCGATGCTCCGACGCGGCTTCCGAGTACGCCCGCCCCCCGTGGGAAGGCGGAAACGACGGGACGCGTCTGGACGCCCTGGAAAGAGCGGTCCGAGAACTGGGACCCTCCATCCTCAGGACCATCGAAGAACGATTCGGGGACGCACGACGGCAACGCACCCCCGAAGCACGACCCAGCGGGGACCGCCCCGTCGACCCTCCCGCCGCCCGACCGACGCCGCCCCGAAGGGAACGGGAGGACGGCGGATGGGAGCTGGTGGAGACGAAAAAGGAAAGGAGGAGAAACAGGAAGAAGGCGAGCGGGGCGAAGGCAGCCGCCGCCGGAGCAGAAGAGGCGAGGAAAGGACAGATCGCGCCACCACCGACGCGGGTACGGCAGCAACCCCTGCCCGGCAGGACGACGGGAGCACCGAAGGCGAGCGCCCCCGCGACGCAGAGAGGACCACCGCGGACACCCAAGGTGGTCACGCCCCCTCGCGCACCGCGAACATCCGCGGTGACCCTGACGTTGAACGAGGGGGCGAGGATGTCGTACGCCGACGTCCTGGAAGCGGCGAGAACGAGGATCCCGCTATCGGAGCTCGGCGCGGAGCGCCTCGAGATGAAGAAGGCGATGACGGGCGCCATTATAATACAAGTCCCCGGAGACAAGGACAGGGGAAAGGCGACGCTACTGGCGACGCGGCTTGCCGAGACGCTGGACCCGACGGCGGTGAGAATCGCCACACCGACCAGGATGGCGGAGCTACGCGTGACCGGGATAGACATCTCGGTCAAGAAGGAGGAGCTGCGAAGAGCACTGGCCTCGGCGGCGGGATGCGGCAGCGCGGAGGTGCAGGTGGGAGAGATCGGCGCCACCAGAGGCGGCCTCGGATCGGCATGGGTCAGGTGTCCGGCGGCAGGAGCCCGCAAGCTGGCCCAGGCGGAGAAGATTGCCCTGGGCTGGTCAACGGCGAGGATAAGGGCCATGCCGAAGCGGCCGTTGCAGTGTTTCAGGTGCCTGGAACTGGGGCACGTGCGCGCCACTTGCGTATCCGGAGAAGACCGAGGGCACCTGTGCTACAGGTGCGGCGGGAGCGGACACCGCGCCAGAGAGTGTCCCGCCTCCGCTCCCAAGTGTCCGCTGTGCGAGTCGCTCGGGGCGCCCGCGAATCACAGGATGGGTGGAGAGGCCTGCAACCCGCCGAAGGTCAAGAGGAGGAGACCGATCCGCCAACCGGCAGCGGCAGCAGCAACAGCAACAGCAGCAGCCGCCGCGGTAGGGACACCGGGAAGCGCCGCCGTACCACCACCAGCAGCAGCGGCGGATGGCCGGGAGGAGGCCATGGAGGTGACGGCATAGTTCGAGCGCCTGCTGCAATGCAATCTCGGTAGGTCGAGAAGAGCGCAAGATCTGCTCGTCCAGACCATCCGGGAGAACGAGGTGGCCCTAGCGGCGGTGGCGGAACCGCATCGTATACCCGACTCGCCCAACTGGGTCGGGGACCTGGACGGATCCGCGGGGATAACGTGGACGTCGGCGTCGTGCGTCCCGCTGGACCGTGGCAGCGGCTTCGTCGCGGTCGAGTGGCTAGGAGCGGCGGTGGTGGCGGTGTACGTCTCTCCGAACGTCGACCTGGACGCGTACGGGGAGTTTCTGGACCGAGTCGGCGAGTGCATCCGAGGATGCCACCCCCGCCAGGTGCTCGTCATGGGGGACTTCAACGCCCACTCGACGCAGTGGGGAAACCCCAGGACCAACTCCCGAGGAAGGATGCTCACCGACTGGGCAGCGGGTCTGGGGCTCCTGCTGGCGAACAGGGGCTCGGCGAGCACCTGCGTGGCGTGGAGAGGATCCTCGGTGGTGGACATCACGTGGGCTACCCCGGAGCTGCTCAGGCGAATCCGCGACTGGAGAGTGGCCGAGGGGGTGGAAACGCTGTCCGACCACCTCTACATTCTGATGGAGGTGACCCCGGGGACCGAGGAGGACGACGCCGGGAGGAGACGACGACGACCGGGAGAGAACCGTCGCCGCCCGCCGCCGCCGCGATGGCGCCTGAAGGAGATGGACAAGGAGATGCTGCGGGCGGCCACGATCGTGTCCGCCTGGAGCTGGGACGCCCGACGGACGGCCGAGCAGGGAGGCATCGACGAGGAGGCGGAGGAGCTCCGAAGATACATGACCGCGGCGTGCGACGCCTCGATGCCGCGCTCCGTCCCGGGGGGTGGACGAGACCGGGGAACGTACTGGTGGACCCCGGAGATCGCCGAGATGCGAGAGGATTGCGTTCGGGCCCGCAGAAGATTCCTAAGGGCCCGCCGTCGCAGACTGACGCGCGACGAGGAGGAGATCTCCCGCCGCTACGAGGAGTACAGAGAGGCGAGACGGACTCTTCAGCGGGAGATCAAGGCCGCGAAATCTCGGTGCTGGACGGAGCTGATCGAGGAGGTCGAATCCGACCCGTGGGGACGGCCGTACAAAGTAGTCACCAAGAAGCTACGACCTTCGGCGCCCCCGCTGACCTCGGACATGGACCCGACGCTGTTGGACAACGTCATCGGGACGCTGTTCCCGCCGGAGGACGCGAACGCGAGCCAACCGGCGCCATCCTCCCCCTCCGTCGACGACGACCGCGACGAGGAGGCGGCGACGACGACCGCGACGGGATGGAGCGAGGAGCTGCGAGTCAGCGACGAGGAACTCTTCGAAGCGGCCAGGAGGACGGCGTCCCGCGACGTGGCGCCAGGCCCCGACGGAATACCGGGCCGAGCGTGGGCGGAGTCGATCGTCACCATGGCTCCCCGCCTGCGACACCTGTTCGACAGATGCCTGGAGGAGGGCGCCTACCCCCGGACATGGCGGACGGCCAGGCTGGTGCTGCTACGGAAGGAGGGCCGCCCGCCGGACTCGCCGTCCGCGTACAGGCCGATATGCCTGCTGGACGAGGTGGGCAAGATGCTGGAGAGGATCATCGCCGCCCGGCTGGAGGCACACATGACCGAGAGGACGCCCGGATGGCACGACAGCCAGTACGGATTCCGCCGCGGCCGCTCGACCGTGGACGCGGTGAAGAGGCTGAGGACCATGGCCGAGGACAAGGTCTCCCGAGAAGGGGTGGCGGTGGCGGTGTCGCTCGACGTCACCAACGCCTTCAACTCCATCCCCTGGGGCAGGATCGTGGAAGCCCTGCGCCGCTTCGAGGTCCCGGCGTACCTGGTGGGGATCGTTCGAGCGTACCTCGCCGACAGGTACATCGTCTACGCCGGCAGGGACGGGGAAGAAAGAAGACGGATCGAGCGCGGCGTTCCGCAGGGGTCGGTGCTGGGACCGTTGCTCTGGATCACGGCCTACGACTCGGTCCTCCGATGTCCGATGCCCCCGGGAGCGGGAACGGTGTGCTACGCCGACGACACCCTGGTCCTGGCCGGGGGACGATGGTGGCAGGACGCGGCGAACCGCACGGAGGACGCCGTGGCGTGCGCGATGGGCGCCATTCGGAGGCTCGGCCTGACGGTGTCGCCGGCCAAGTCCGAGGCGCTGTGGTTCTTCGACCAGCGACGAAGAGGAAACCCTCCGGCAGGGCTGACGGTGAACATCGGCGGAGAAGAGGTCCCGGTGAGACGACAGATGAGGTACCTGGGTCTCACGATCGACAGCGGATGGACCTTCGGACCGCATTTCGAGCAACTGGTCCCGAAGGCGACGGCCGCGGCCAACGCCCTGTGCGGCCTCCTACCGAACATCGGCGGAGCGGGATCGAGAGTCCGCCGACTCTACGAGGGAGCGGTTCGGTCCCGAGTTCTCTACGGGGCACCCGTCTGGGCCAGAAGCCTGGCGACCAGCCGCCGCAGCCTGACCTTGCTGCGGAGGCTGCAGAGGACGACCGCTATCCGCATAGCGAGAGGCTACAGGACGACATCGTACGCGTCGGCGACCGTGCTGGCGGCGTCCCCGCCGTTCGAGCTGCAAGCCCTGGCGCTCGAACGCGTGTACGAACACCGGAGGAATTCGACGCCATCGACCGCCTCGAACATCCGGGAGGAGGCGAGGAAGGAGACTTGGGAACGATGGCGCTCGCAGCTGATCCAGGAGGACGCCGTGCGGCCGCACCGGGCCGTTCGCGCCGTGCTTCCCAACTGGGAGACGTGGAGGGATCGAGGCGGAGCACCGCTGACCTTCAGGATGACGCAGCTGCTCACCGGCCACGGAGTATTCGGCGAGTACCTGCTAAGGATTCGGCGAGAGACGACGTCCGTCTGTCACCACTGCGAGGAAGAGGAGGACACGGCGCAGCACACGCTGGAGTTCTGCCCGGCGTGGGCGGAACCACGACGCGTCCTGCGGCTCGAAATCGGCGAGAGCTTAGCCCCCGAAGCGGTCGTCGCGGCCATGCTCAGAGGGCGCCAGGAGTACTCCGCTGTCCGCACCTACTGCGAGCAGGTCATGCTGGCGAAGGAGCGGGCGGAAAGAACCAGGGAACGAGATCGCGACCCGTCCAGGACGTCGCAACGCCCTAGGAATACAACGCGCCACAGGGGCGCGACGCCGCCACCGGCGCCGCCGCGACCGCCGTAGGAGCGCGTGGAAACCAGGAAGAGGCGTCAGGGGGACGGGGTCCCCATGATGACGCGGTAGGAGCGAGGAGCTAGGGGGCGTGGGCCCCCCCTAGCGGTCCAAGAAGATCAAGGACGCCTCCCTTCGACGAAAGGAGAGATAGACGCCCGGGGGTAACCGGTAGTAATTCGGGAGAGATCCCGGGTGCATCTCGACTCAGGCGTCAGGACAGGCCACCGTGGAGTTTTAGTCGGTAAGAGTCCGACACTACCCGCCTAGCGGGTGTCCATGAGGATTTCTCCACGATAAAAAAAAAAAAAAAAAGGTTGGGGTTAGGTTGTCAGCGCCCGCTAGCCGCGGTGGAAACGCTGACTTCCCACCGGCCACATGGGTTAAGCAACGGTCGCCGCGGCACGGACAAGGATGGGTGAACGTTTGGCGGGCGCTGATGAAGAGGAAGGAGGCCCACCAGAGCCATTTTTCTGGGATTCTCCAAGGAGTACGAGGCAGGCAGAAGCCCCGGGGCACTGGTCCACCCTGGGGAAAACCGGTGGCGCCATCCCACCACCGCAGGAGTACATGGAAACCAGGAGGAGGCGTCAGGGGACGGGGTCCCCCAGAAGGACGCACCAGGAGCGAGGCGCTAGGGGGTGTGGTCCCCCCTGGCGGTCCAAGAAGAGCAGGATGCCTCCCTTCGATGAGAAGGAGAGATAGACGCCCGGGGGTGACCGGTAGTAATTCGGAAGAGATCCCGGGTGCATCTCGACTCAGGCGTCAGGCAGGCCACCGTCGAGTTTTAGTCGGTAAGAGTCCGACACTACCCGATTAGCGGGTGTCCATGAGGATTTCTCCACGATAAAAAAAAAAAGGTTGGGGTTAGGTTGGGGTTAGGTTGGGGTTAGGTTAGGTTGGGGTTAGGTTGGGGTTAGGTTGGGGTTAGGTTAGGTTGGGGTTAGGTTGGGGTTAGGGTAGGTTGGGGTTAGGTTGGGGTTAGGTTGGGGTTAGGTTGGGGTTAGGTTGGGGTTAGGTTGGGGTTAGGTTGGGGTTAGGTTAGGTTGGGGTTAGGTTGGGGTTAGGTTGGGGTTAGGTTGGGGTTAGGTTGGGGTTAGGTTGGGGTTAGGTTAGGTTGGGGTTAGGGTAGGTTGGGGTTAGGTTGGGGTTAGGTTGGGGTTAGGTTGGGGTTAGGTTGGGGTTAGGTTGGGGTTAGGTTGGGGTTAGGTTGGGGTTAGGTTGGGGTTAGGTTGGGGTTAGGTTGGGGTTAGGTTGGGGTTAGGTTGGGGTTAGGTTGGGGTTAGGTTAGGTTGGGGTTAGGTTGGGGTTAGGTTGGGGTTAGGTTGGGGTTAGGTTGGGGTTAGGTTGGGGTTAGGTTGGGGTTAGGTTGGGGTTAGGTTGGGGTTAGGTTGGGGTTAGGTTGGGGTTAGGTTGGGGTTAGGTTGGGGTTAGGTTGGGGTTAGGTTAGGTTGGGGTTAGGTTGGGGTTAGGTTGGGGTTAGGTTGGGGTTAGGTTGGGGTTAGGTTGGGGTTAGGTTGGGGTTAGGTTAGGTTGGGGTTAGGTTGGGGTTAGGTTGGGGTTAGGTTGGGGTTAGGTTGGGGTTAGGTTGGGGTTAGGTTGGGGTTAGGTTGGGGTTAGGTTGGGGTTAGGTTGGGGTTAGGTTGGGGTTAGGTTAGGTTGGGGTTAGGTTGGGGTTAGGTTGGGGTTAGGTTGGGGTTAGGTTGTCAGCGCCCGCTAGCCGCGGTGGAAACGCTGACTTCCCACCGGCCACATGGGTTAAGCAACGGTCGCCGCGGCACGGACAAGGATGGGTGAACGTTTGGCGGGCGCTGATGAAGAGGAAGGCGGCCCACCAGAGCCATTTTTCTGGGATTCTCCAAGGAGTACGAGGCAGGCAGAAGCCCCGGGGCAATGGTCCACCCTGGGGAAAACCGGTGGCGCCATCCCACCACCGCAGGAGTACATGGAAACCAGGAGGAGGCGTCAGGGGACGGGGTCCCCCAGAAGGACGCACCAGGAGCGAGGCGCTAGGGGGTGTGGTCCCCCCTGGCGGTCCAAGAAGAGCAGGATGCCTCCCTTCGATGAGAAGGAGAGATAGACGCCCGGGGGGGACCGGTAGTAATTCGGAAGAGATCCCGGGTGCATCTCGACTCAGGCGTCAGGCAGGCCACCGTGGAGTTTTAGTCGGTAAGAGTCCGACACTACCCGACTAGCGGGTGTCCATGAGGATTTCTCCACGATAAAA